>NC_138498.1:58860341-59044487 GCF_964252035.2 Podarcis erhardii | reverse complement strand
TCTCTGTTCTGAAAGTGCCTTCCATGCGAGTGGCTTTCCCTCACAGCATTCCAAATGAAACCACATGTGATCATTTAGAGTGGATAAACAAGGCAGGAAAAGGGTTAATTGCCCTCTGCTCCCAATCACCTCATCTGAAGTGGCTATTCATGTGGGGGAAAGACTGTCAGGTCAGTTTGACATGCTTGCTGGCAAAGTGCTTCCAAATGTACCTATGTCACTACTACCAGAGGCCTGCTGTCATATTAGGCTAGGAGATTCCTTTCCCCTGCTGCTACCAGTAGCACAGCTCCCCTGTGTGGAGTTGTCACATGGAGAGCACACTCTGCCACATTTCAGAACATAGGAAACTGCTACCTGGGTCAGGTGTAAGGAGCCTTTGGCCCTCCTGGTGTTGCTATAACTCCCATGCTTGCTGGGATTCAGCACACATGGAGAGGAACAAAGGTTCTCCACACCTGATCTAGCAGGTATTGCCTGTCTTCCCTGGAAACAGACTCTATTACATGTTATATTACATATTATATGCGTAAAAGTTATGACAGGAATTTGAACTACGGAAAGAAGCAGCAGAAAATTACTGCTTTATTACTGAGTCTCCCTAGAAAGCGTATGACCTCTGACGTAGGGACATGGACTGTGGTTGGCAAGGAGAAAATTTCTGTGTTTATTTTCTTTAAAAAATATATTTTAAAAATCCCCAAACCCAAAGCCATTCTCACATTTTATCATTTTCTTATCCCAGCAACCATTACTGATAGCCAAAAATACCCACCTAATACCACTAGTTAACTGTGAAGCCCCTTTTCCTACTGTTGGGTTGTAAACTTCCACTATCTTAATCTGCTTTTACACCTATTATTGTGAGAGAATATTAAAGTCCTTCTTTAATGTAATGCAAGTGATTGTTTGTATTACCACCACATCTTTCCTGGCCTTCTATAAAAAGGTTGGCCCCTGAGAATTTGATAACATTTCCCAATCCTTTTTAGAGTTTCCATTCCTACAATTCACCAAGCAAGCATATTCTTTAGCCAAGGTAGTGTTTATCTTTCATTTAGCAAAGGCAGGACTTAAATGACCTAGTATGCCTGTTAATGAGAAGGTTGTTATAGTAACATGTATTCTGATATCAGTACATGGGTGCTATTTATATAGAAGTAACATAATCTTAACCAAAACAAAGATCACACATGCATAGCAGTTAAGGAAAACTGAATTAGATGCTTGTGAAATAGCTGCAATGATAGAGCACAAAAGAGAAGTCTTGTACTTTCTACTTTGGTTATTAAAGAATTGTACTTCTAGCCGGTGATTTTGTACAAATCGTTTCCCACCATGTTCACCAGAGTACATATGAAGGTAAATTCAGAACATTTCCTAGTATTTGATATTACTATTACTGTAATGTTGTGTCTTTCATAAATCTGAGTTTTCAAAGTCATAGTAGGAATTTTTTTTTAACAACTTGTTTCAGAATTGTAACTATACAATTGAATTTTGCAACTGAAATGATCTAGGATTCCAGTTCCTTAATCCATAAAGTACTAAATGCATCTGAACTTTCAGGATTCTTTAGAAGTATTAAATAAATAAAACCATATCATACTTTTCCTTAGTTTTGAATTTCTCACCATGTGACACTGGAAATATTAATTTATTTATTTTTATTAAAATACCTTAACTCAGCAAAATTTTGCTATCACCAGTATTCTGACAGTACCCAAAACTTTTACCTTTTACGTTTAAATCCATGGAAACTGTTCAAGTTCTGAATGAAAGCCTGATTCAGTAACAGACTTAATGAGGGCAAACTGAAGCTTAAATCACACAGGACAGAATGCTCCTGGCTGGTTGGAAGATAGCTGGGTTTTCAATCAGTCTTGGATAGGGCTGCACTCCCTCTGGACTTATAGTTCAGGTGTACCTTTGCAATCAACCCCGAGCCTGGATGGGTTTTGACAGCATCCAGCAGCACTTTTGCACAGCTAAGGTTAGTGCAAAAACTGTGCCTGTTCCTTGCAGTATCAGGCCATCGTTAGCATGTAACTTACTTAAATCTCATTTGGACAACTGTGACACTCCACATGAGACGGTCTCTGAAGAATATTCAGAAGCTCAAGTTGGTTTTGCGTGTTGCACCCAGTGAGGGGGGCCAGCTGTCAGGGGCATGCAGTTCCCACGCTTTCGCAACTTCATAGGCTAGCACGTCTGTTTCTAGGTAAAACCCAAAGTGCGAGTTGTGTGGCCTGTGAAGTCCTAAACGACTTGGGACCGTGTCATCTGAAAGTCTGCATTTTCCACCATACGAAGCGCATTTGATGGGAACTAAAAAAAGAGAGGACCTTTTCACCTGCTGCTTGCAGGCTCTTGAATGCCTTGCCAAGGAAAAGGAAGGGGCTAACCAGGCTTGACGAACTACCACCAGCAGGCAAGCACATTTTCATTTATACAGGCCTTAGACTCAACATCTGGCTTTTTAGTTATGTTGATGTTTGTTTTAACTGGTTTTCAAGAGGTTGGAAACTGTTTCTCCTGCCTTGATTTTATTTTGTTGCTGTTCTATTGTAATGCTATTGTTAGGCATCTTAAGACCCATTTACTGGAAAGGTGGGATAATAATGTAATAAGCAAAGGGGAAGCATCTATGCAAAGGATTTCTTGTACTTGCTCATACCCATCATGTAGGAAGAAGTCCCATTGATAAAAAGTGACCTGGTCGTTAGAGCCATCCTGTTTTCCTCCATCTCCATTTGAAACAGGTTTAGATTCTGGTTTAGATTCTGTTAAACTGGAAACCTTGCTGTATTGATGTAGTTCCAGATTTTGCCTGCGATAAGCAAGTTAACCAAAGGCTGCATCTCATTGTGTCCCTCTACTCACAGAAGGCAGGAAAGCCATTTTTACTGCTTCTCCTTTCTCTCCCCCTCCCAAATCTACTATGGAACTGCATGAAAGGTAACCTGGGAAGATTTGGCTTTCCATTCACAGAACTTCCTCTCTCCTCTGAGCAAAGAGCTTTCTTTAAGCAGAGGTAAAATGAGATACAAGGCAGAATTACCGCCTGCATGTGATTAAAACTCAGTTGTTCGGGCATATACATAGCTATGGCAATGGTCTGCATTAGTGAATGGCAGCACTCTCTGCACCTTGTCCACTGGCTCTGCTGTGAATGGTTTTGGCCAGTTAAGAGTCGCTAATGTAATGACTAGTGTTAAGTTTGGATATGGGGCACTTATTTGGGAGTTGCATGTCTTGAGTAGGATGTCCATCTTTTTTGCCACTTTATCCTATCTTGCATGACTGGCAAAAGGCAGCTTATGTACCAAGCTCCCCAAAGAGCGCACCATATAAGAAAATGTAAATAATGTCAAAAACTGTGTTGAAAAAAAATGGAGCTCCAAGTACTTCTCTACCACACCAAAGTGCTGAGAACTGTAAGGTTCTTCCAACACTGGTGGGGGGGGGGAAATATTACCTAGGCAGAATTTTAGACTGCACACATGAAAGGGCATCTTACATCTTAACAATGTATTTTTGTAGTTAGATCTGCATGCAAGCGATCTGTGAGCCCATGGAAAACTTGAAAGAAGTGACAGAAAAATGTCTTGCACTGAGGTTATGTATTTCAGCTTTACATGAAATATTTTATATATAAAACTCTGTTAAGTGATTTTTGTCCAATTTATAAATCTAAAGAATTCAAAAATAAGGCATTCAATATTTTGAAAAAAGTACAGATTTACAAAATATGTATATTCTGTCATGAAAACTTCACACCAACATTATACACTTTGAAAAAAATACAAACAGGATATATTACAAATTTATGTAGCAATAACTTAGGTCATAACATGCAATAGAAAGTACATTAATCAAGGTACACAAGCTTTTAGAGTTTTGAAACTGAAGGGCTTATTTTTGCAAACACATCTGTATGCAAGTCAAACGTGGCACTTGAGAAGTTCTGATAGCATTTCCTATCGCGAGTTAAATTGTACATGATGATTATGAGGATGTCGGTTAATGAAGCAGTTATCTCTTATGAATCATTCCAACTTTGTTCAACAATAGCCGAAACTCTTTTTTCATATTCACGCTTGTTTTCCTGATAAAGTTGTGCAGCCTGACTGTTGGCAGGACTATTTGGATTGGGTTCGTCAAGCAGCGACTGGAAAGAGAAAAGGAAGCCAAAATTGGGGGTGGAATATAAAGCAGCAGCCATCAAAATGAAGAGATCTAACCAGAGTAGAATGCCATGTTTGAGGGTTACAACAAGCCCAGGCCCTGTTCTTGCAACATTTACATTTAATATTACATCTAAACTGATACAGCAAAAGAAAAATAACTGAATCCTTTTGACAAGCACTTCAGACAAAATGACTTACTAAGTAGCCATACAGTTACTAGAAATAGTTCAAAATATTCACTGTAATAAATTGCTCAAGATAGAAAGGACTCAATCTTCATCAGCAATTTTCCCCATCAGCTTCTCAGATGAGTAGACTACTATGAAGAGCAGTATGTTATTTACTAAGATTACCTGAATTGAGGTTAAAATAGATGAGACATCATACGTAGGACTCCAGCGATTCTGAAGGATATCTAAACATATGCTACCATCTGCATATACTAAAATGAAAAGAAGGTTTTAAAATTATACCACTGTTATTTCAAGTTTATGCCAGTTTAATGCTACATGTGAACGGGTGATGCATTTCTCCAAAAGTTCAGCATTTTAATTCATATTGAAATCTTCATAAACATGCATAGATCATGCTGCAGAAAATATATAGGAGAAGAGCATATTGCACACTAACTTTTCACCAATGAGGCAACCTGCAGTTAATCTTGTGTGGGCACAGGTTAGAAGTAGTGGTCACTAGGCGTTTTGGGAGGTAGTATCCATTTATTTATTGTTCACTTTTGGGCAGGAAGAAAATCAAAGTGAAATTCTCGTTCCCAAGACGGGTTTTTCTGCAGTTCAATGTGCTGATGGAGACTCATGACTCATAACAATCCCAATGCAAAATCTGAAGATAATTATATGAAAGGTGTTTGGTTTCCTTTGATTTGTAGCAACAGAAGAGGAATCCTCTCACTTTATCTCTAACCAATCTTCCTAACAAAGTTAAAATATATGGGTCACAAATCAGAGTTCCTCTATGCATATGTTAGTTACACACACTGAGCAGGGACATAAAAGTTCCTCTCCAAAAGGAGGATCAATCCTTCTTCACATTATGGGCTTGTAGGCTCACTGTCTCTCTTTAAAACAGTGTATATTGTCTAGCTACATTTGACATCGCAGTAAAAACAATCTCTCGTTCCTCCTCACTCTTCAGCTGATGAACAGCAAGTTGCTTAGGCTACAGGAAGAATGGGAGGAAAGGTTTCAAAAATATTGTACACAGGGCCTCGATGTCTTGTCAAATGATTGAATCAGTGCTTGGACAGCATCAATACTGCTCCCTGTTAACTGAGCTCTCCTTGCCTAAAAGAGAAGCAGCCATATGCTATACACAGAGGATTCAGCAACAAATTTTGAGACAGAAAGCTTCCAAAAAGGAGCACAGATATTAAGGAAGATTACAGCTCCAGCTGCAAAATTCATTAAGGCTTGGGATTTTGCAGATGTAGGGGGCTGGATCCAACAGAGGTGGCCACTCATGCAATGTATCTTTCCCCATTCCGCACTGTACCCTCCAAAGCAATTCCCTTAATCAGGAAGTTCTTTTGGTCTCTAATAGAACAAACTATTTCTAAACTTAATTAGTTTCCATTTATTTTTCTGATTGCCAGTATGACATGGCTGTTCAGTGTTCAGATATTATTTTAATGAAAGTATTGGCTGCAGGCTGTGAAGAATTTCTGTGTTAAGTAGTTGCCATGACAATTACTTTCAGCAATTGATATGGATATTAAAACTTTGTTAAAAGTCAGAGGGCACATGCTTGCACCTAAGGTTTTTACATATTCTTCATGAAAACTTACCATTGGGATGAAACATTTTTGATAAAAACCGAACAGTTGGAGGCTTATTTGGATATTCTTCTGAAAATTCTATTACTAGTTTAAAGGTACCTGTAAAAAAAGAGAAAGGGGCGGAAAGGGAAACAAACAAGAACAAATCATGTAGATGAAGCTGCTTTTAAAAGCCTAAACATGACATTTTATTTAATACATTTGTATCCCATCTCATAAGGCAGTTTAGAGTTATATAACAAAGCTATTACAAACATCTTAAGATCGCAAATATATAGTGGAAAAACTAATTCCTTTCAAAAGCACTTATGATTAATGAGAGGGCTACTACTCTTGAAATAAAAATAAACACTTAGTCTAACATTATTTTTAGAGTTAATAAAATGCTGCAGTACACAGCTATGAATAGAAATAACATCAGCATCCTGAGAGTATCTTAGCAGCCCACTCAAGAGAATATGGAGTAGAATCTATAACTGTGTAGAAAAATATGCAGATGAATCAGGTATATTCCTTTTGAATTTCCACAGGTTGAAAATGTAACATTGGTTTGGTATTAAAAACCAAACACAAATGGAGTTAGATAAATGTCTGGCAAACCTATTCAGCTCAGATATTTATGAGTTACATAACAGGCATTTTAAGCTGGTGCTGATTAACTGTTCTAATGAACAGGTCTTCATACATTATACAGTTACTACAATGAAAGTATTTCTGTGAAGAAAGCAGCATGAAATCTATGCTCGAGATCATCATGTGATATTTCTCTCTTTCACACACACATATATATATGTGAGATACAGATACATTTCAAGGATCTGAACTCATGCATTTCACACTGTTTCTAAAAATAATAACGTGTTCTGTGTGGGGACAGAAGCTGAATGTGTAAATTGGCCTGAAATTATCCAGCACAGTCAAACACATTCTTGGAGAAAACGAAAAGGAAAAAAGCTGGGCAGTTGAGGATGAAGCACTATACACAAATGAGGAGTTGCACGCCTATATGTCTAAAAATGCCAATGTTTCAAAAGAAAACTTGCTCCCAGGACAGTAAGTACAGGTGTGTTTTTCTTTCTTTTTTTCTGGAGCAACCTGGTGCCCTCCAAACATTTTGGATTACAAGGCCCATTGACCTCAGCCATAATTTTATTTTGAAAGAAGTAACATTCTCTTAGGCTTCTAGTACCTACATTTTCAGCAGTAATTTGAAGCATGCCTCTTTTTTGCTGCTTTTGTGTGTTTTTCGTATTGAGAAAGGGACACTTAAAAAAAAGAACTGTCAACATTCAGTTGACAGCGTTGAAGTCTTCACTACATTCAACTGGGTATCAAAAACTAACAGAATCTATGGGCTGGGTCAGAGACAAACAACTTACCATCAAATAGATTATCAGAAACATTTGCCGTGGTTTTTGTGATGACAGCCTGCGTTTTCCCTGCACTAACAAGTTCCCCTGGGCTATACATGAGAGCCTCAGGTGTCTGGAGCTTGTAAGTAGACATTTACTTCACTACAGGTGCTAAGCAAAAATTATCTTGAAGCTCTACAAAAAACTGCTTTGCCCCACCTTTTCAACTACAACTGACAGAATCAAGTTTAAAACACACACACAAAATATGACAGATTACAGGAAGTTGAACCTTCCGCTGATTTTTTTTGGTAAGACACCCAAGTCTCATCCACTTTACCTTCAAGTGTGAACTAGAATAATCAGTATGAGCACAGAACAGCTCTATGGTCATTAAGACTTACAAGTTTGCAGGAAACACTTATATACTAGTTCTAAATAAGACCAATACAGATCTTAAACAAAAGGTGGGGAGGAAACACCCACACAAAATTTTGGAACTTCAACTTAAAAAAAAAACCCTGTTCAAGACACAACACTAGAGAGTGATAAACAGGTGGCTTTAAGTCTGCTTCACACTGCAAGAACAGCCATATACTTTTCTGTGGTTATTTTCACCGAGACAGTTTTATATACAGATCAGTTCAAGGGAACGTGAAGTTGTTTTTATTTTCAGTATCAAAAGAGGAATCAGGATCATGTGCTATGGGCAAAGCCAGGCATTACCAAAAAAGCATGAAAAATGTTGGAATGAACTAATGTGAACTTCTCCCCAAATCTTAGCAGGCTCTACTGAATACAAGCTCAAAATCATACTGAAGGTCTGGTTTTAGGTACTGTCCTCGAGTGGGGCTATCGCGCTCTCTCTCTCTCTCTCTCTCTCTCTCTCTCTCTCTCACACACACACACACACACTCACACTCACACCACCCTGTAGGCCCACTCTTTTCCAGTTGAATATCACATTTGGAAGACACCCAACCTGTCCATCAACAATTATGTCTGACTGCTTTATTCTATGCCTAAGTGCCTTGTTGATGGAAACTGTGGCTAAAAGCCAAATAGCTACTTTAGCGATGCCCAAGGTCTTGGGCATGCTCAGTAATATTTGGGGGGGGGGGAGGGGGGAACAACAAAATTTCAAAATCTATTTTCCATGTGTCGTGGGGGAGTTCTATTCAAGAAATACAAGTCCAAAGTTCAATTGAACAAACAGAATTTGTCTCGGGGTTCTTTGGATCCCTGTGTTATGTCAGGGTCTCCATTTTGGCAAAAATGCAATTGTCACTGGAGATAGGAATTTTGGAACAGTCAGAGGGAGCTCCAGTAGAACCAGCTGCAAATTCAAGCATTAAAATATTTCCAAATTGTCCGTCATGGTTAATTTATAACTCCTCCAGATGACCCAATTTTAGATTAGGGATGTGACAACCTACTTCATGAAACCATCAGACTGATTAGCACTTTGTGTTCTCGAGCTGCAAACCTAAATGATAAAAGACCCTTTTAACTAAGTGGATTTTATTTATATTGTACAGTGCAATCCTAAACAGGTCTACTGAAAAGTAAGTTTTGTTGACTTCAATGTGACTTACTCAAAGGTGAGTTGGGTTAGGACTGCAGCCTTAGTATTGTGGTCAAACAAGTAAATTTACATGATTTAAAGTACGAGGACTTCTTGCTAATAGGCACTGTAAGAATAATAGGCTTTAAAACAGGTAGTTGGTTTTTGTTACCAAGGTTTACATGTATTACGGGTAGGGAGCAAGTGGTACTGTGGTCTAAACCACCGAACCTCTTGGGCTTCCCAACTGGAAGGTCAGTAGTTCGAATATGCATGATGGGGTTAGTTCCCATTGCTCTATCCCCACTTCTGCCAACCTAGCAATTCAAAAGCATACCAGTGCAAGTAGGTAAATAGGTACTGCTGCCACGGGAAGGCAAACGGCATTTCCGTGTGCTCTGGCAATCGTCACTGTGTCCTGTTGTGCCAGATGTGGTTTAGTCATGCTGGCCACATGACCCGGAAAGCTGTTTGCAGACAAACGCTAGCTCACTCGGCCTGAAGTGAGATGAGCGCTGCACCCCAAAGTCGCCTTTGACTGGACTTAACTGTCCAGGGCTCCTTTACCTTTGCTTACATGTATTACTACTACAACTGGAATGTTATCCTCAATATAACAATATCAGACAACTATTACAGGTAACATATGGCAACATAATGCAAGACTCCTGTGCTTAGATTCTAAATTTCAGAAAAGCTACCAGAAGCAAAAAATGTTTTAAAAGCTTACCATCTTCAAAGGGAGTACCTTCTGGCCTGGAAAGAGAGATAATACAAATTAATTATTCCTTAACTGTAAATGAACAAACAGAACTCACAAGCTATTTTCTGCCATTTAGGTTCCCATAAAGCAATGGCCAGTAGCTTGGTATAGAAATGTGTTACTGAAAATATATTTGATTCCCAAACTCTAGATATTGCAGTGCCTCTGCAAAGAGTCTCACTTGCAAAGCTATAATTTGAGACAATACATTCACTGGAATTTTCAGCCAAAGTGCTCAGCTTGTTCCACTCTCAATTAAAAGCGCCATGCTTGTACAATTACATGCTATATCATAAGAAAGCTTAAAAGAGAATGATTTGAGAGGGATTCAATTTAGTGCTAAACAGATTGCTCCATCAACACAAACATTTGTGCCCCTTCCCCTGCATGTTGTTCAGGGGGTTCGCCTGGCCCTACCCCCACCCCCACTTTGGGCATGTGTGTGTGCAAGGTAGGAGAGGGGGAAGCCCCGCTGAGCTAGCAGAAGTCGTTGCATGGGCTTCCACTGGTGGGGCTTATTAGTTGAATCCTATCCTGTATGTTCCATGTTGCCCTGTTAGACTGAATACTCTAGAGTGCAAGACTGGGCCCTTAACAATCTGTTTCCAATGATGTGCTCAAATGTTTCAGTCATCATTTACCATTTGTGAAAGTGACACAGAAAATAAATAACTTAGAATGTATTCATTCATTTCCTTTATAATGAAGGTAAGGTTCACTTACCCAAAAATAACTGCATTCCACTGCATTATGTTGTTCTCAGATGGTGCACCACTGACCCCCACGGGTGGATCTTCCTGTAATCTTTAAAGAAGAAAGCAGAATGCATGGAGACATTAAAATCCATAGTGTATACACACTATTCCAGCCAGCCAGCCTATCAGCCATGCCTTCTTTTATGATATTCCACCCATTCCTCCTCCCATCTGGTTTTCTGTCTCCTCAGTGGTCAGCCAGCATTCTGTGGAACATAGGAAGCAGCCTGAAAATGAGTCTTATCTAGTTCAGTATTGTCTACACTAACTGATAATGGCTGTCTTGGGTTTCAGGCATGGGACATTCCCAGCCCTACTTGGAGTTCTTGGGGGGCTGAACCCGAGAATGTTTATATGCAAAAAATATGCTCTGCCACCAAGGTTCAGTCCTTACCACAATCCTGGACTGAAGTTCCTTGTTGCCAACCTAATCTTCTGCACTCATTCTTTTACATTTCAGCACAGAAAACACTCATGTTTTGTCTAATTTACTTTAACTGTATAGGTGTCTATGATGATTATCCTCTTTTCTACACTTGTAAGAGGAGGAGAGTTGGGGACACTTGCACATCTTTTCTCAGGCTTAGCACTTCTGGTGCCTGATGTAAGCAAAGCTTGTCTGTTCACTTATGCCACCATGTAAGTAGTGTTGGTAGTCAACCTGAGATCAGCTTTGTGGTGGCTATTGCTGGGTACTGAGGCAGGGACCATCTGCATCCAAACAGATGCTCTACCAGCAAGCTGCGTCCTTCTCATGAGCATTCAGACCATCACTTGAAGATAACTATATGGAAAATGAACTGTTATTTGTTTACATATTGGCAAGTATCTACTGAAGCCATAAATTATGTCTGTTTGAAACACAGAACATTACTGAAACATCAGGCGAAATCAAGACCCTTTATTCAGCTGGTTTGTCAGCTGTGAGTTAGCTCCACTATAGTGGCTCATGCATTGGTGACCTTTAGGATAGACTAACGTAATGTGCTTTATGTTGGGTACCGTTGAGGCTGGTATGAAAGCTGCAGCTGGTGCAGAATTCCACAGCCCGGTTGCTATTGGGTGTTGGCTACCAACAAACTAACACCTGTGTTGAGGGAGCTGCACTGGCTATCATATGCTGATTATCTTTCTTCAAGTTCTTACTATTGGTATATGAAGTTCTAAACAACCTAAGGCCAGTGTACTTCAAACACTGCCCTATTCCATAACCCCTGCTTGAACTTTGTATCCTGCCACATAAGACTTGTCAAATGGTGCCTGGCTATCCTCAACAAGAAATTGTGAATTTATAGGGATGGCATGGGATTATGGAACTCTATACCTAATGAAAGCAAGTAGACATCATCTGTAATGAGTCTTAGGTGCCAACTTGCGTTATTATGTCACTATTTCAGCAAGCTTTCCCATGGAAATAATTTATAGTTTTCATAACCTTGTCAGGTGACCCAGACTCTACTTAAGCTTCCTAAATGTATTTTGCTTCAATTTTATGTTGCTCTGGTTTTGAGATTCTGTACACTACAGAAATATATTTTACCTGGGTTTTCAGTAGAGAAATGATGATCATTCATAATATCTGTAGTGAGACAGTGCTGTTCTATTTTGGTTGGTGGAACAATTTGATTTCAGAGTGTGCTGTGCCAGCCCATTTCAACCCACCTCCATATGTTACTCCATTTAAAAAAAAAAAATGTCCCAACATGGTCAAGATGCATCTTTTTTTAAAGTCACTCAGTTCCTCAAGCTGGATTACATGCAGGGACATCTCTTAAAGAAAAGCTGAAGAGACAGAGTGAACTCCTTCCATGTGGCAAATATGACCTCCACACGCTTGCTTTATGTAACACAAGAGCTTGCCTTGTTATGCCAGTATTGTATACGGACATTTTTACAGCAGAACTGCAATATTAGTGATAGTCTGTTAATCATGTTTATTTAAGAGTTTGCAACATTTTGCAGAGAAAAATTAGAGATTTAAGACACTGAAATAATTCTCTGTCAGTAGCCCTCACATCAAAAAGTACATTTCCATTTACAATGGTACTTCGGGTTACATACGCTTCAGGTTACATACACTTCAGGTTACAGACTCCACTAACCTAGAAATAGTGTTTCAGGTTAAGAACTTTGCTTCAGGATGAGAACAGAAATTGTGCTCTGGCAGCGTGCAAGCAGCAGGAGGCCCCATTAGTTAAAGTGGTGCTTCAGGTTAAGAACAGTTTCAGGTTAAGTAAGGACCTCCGGAACGAATTAAGTACTTAACCTGAGGTACCACTGTATTGGGAAGGAAGACTTGCAACAGAGTGGCATTAGGAATAACAGCAAATTAACAGCATGCTGCATTGTCAGTCTACATACAGTTCCTTGCCCTTAAAACTACCCTGCATTTATACAGCTCTCTTCTTGGAGCATGCTCAGTTCAATCAGTTTAATGTCAACAGCACAAGCTACCTAAAACCTTGGCTGGAGAGCAAAGGAACGTGACTTCTTGCTACATGATAGCCAGCTTGCATGCCAGTGTCTCAGCAAAAGCATTAAGCCCCATGTGCTGTTCAGAGATAGCTTTGGTTCTTGAAGCTTCATGAACACCATGCTGTGAAAAGCCTTCAGCTATGAAGATTTTGCAGCCCTGACTGGGATTTCACATGCAAACAGAGTTAATTGAAGATTAGAGGGAGCAAGGATGCCATTTACTACTAAGTCAGCCTAAATGAAATAAGACTTAAGCAAAATATACCTTCCTTAACTCAGATGGCTTGAGTGCCAAATACTCAACATTTATATAGAAAATTTCAAATGTTCAAAACACTTCACATACGTTATCCAAGAATATTTAAAACAGTTGAGGTGAGCTTTGAACTAAGTGTTTCCTGACATGAATCCCAGTTTCTATGTCAAACCAGCTATCTAGCATGCACTTTGAAACAAACACATTCCATTTTGAGATTTCTAGTGCCAGATATTTCCCCATTCAGTAGTTAAAATGTCTTCATCAATAGTGTTACGTGGAGTTGTTTAACAAATGTCTAGGCTAGGGATCCCTTATAGTTAGTGCATTTTATGTCCTCTTTCAAAAGGACTGTCCTAGCTCACACAACACTGGATTTTAAAAAAACAACTAGCAAGTTAAGTGCAGTTTAATTTCTAATCATAACCTTTCTAACTTTTGTGTCAGTTTTCAAAACACTGGTGCCTTGGTGAAAATATTGCTTGGTTCTTGGGTCATAATTTTTCATGTTGTTCCAGATGCAACACAAGTTGTCTTAGGGCAGATTTTAAAATTTAAGTCAGTATAGTGAAACCAGTAAAACAATTATTAAAACTAACCTGGAAGTATAAAGGCCTAGTTTCCATAGTGAAACTTAGCTTGACTGAGGAATGTATAAGTAAGTTCAGTTCCTGAAATTAATTCTGATACATTTATTTCAAAGTAAGCCTTGCTGATTTCAATGGAATGCATTCAAGAAAACAGTTCAGGATCACAGCTTTGTGCAATACTGCATTGTTGGATACGGCCACCGTGTCACAGCACCAACCCATTCTGTGGCATGCCATACTGGGGAAATACAACTATCTGCAGTCCTATGGCAATTCTGCAGCAACTGGATCCCATCTTAAAATGTTCACCTGTTCATACAATTATTTTGTTTCTTTACTCCTCTATTAATTCCAAATTTAAGCAAAGTTGGAGACCATATAGCTGTCTGTACACTTAACAACATCCATGCTGTAATAGTTCCTGTGTAATGTTATCTAAACAATATTTAAGTATTCAATGTACATATTGTAATTTTATAGAATATGCACAGGTTTCTTTGTAGAATCCATTTGCAGTGCCAGGAAAAGCATATTTGGATAGGATGTCTTTCTTGGCAACCTGCTTGAGAAAATAAAATGGCCATTATTTTGCCAACTTCAGCATAACCTTCACAGATGCCTCCAGATGTCAGTAAAAGCTAAGAGGCAAAGAGCAATTATAGGAAGCAGCCCTAAACAAACACGGAAACAACACAAGCCTCCATTGTAATAGGCACAAACAACTTCAGTGTGAGAAAGTTAGCATTTTCTATAAGCCACGACTAAAATCATCGCATTCACTTAAGCACAGCCAGCATTCTCCCTGCTTTTGAAGAACACAGCTGGTTCTGTGTAGCAAAAATTTAATTCAATGTTTCTCTCCACCATTTCCCCTATCACCCCCCCCCCCAGGAAGCTATGGAATTCACAGGCCAGCCTTTTAAAGAGTTTATATTTCTGAGAAATAATTCATATACCAATTCTCTTTGAATAGTCCAAGTCATAAGGGAACAGAGTAGAGAGAATACCAAATGCACTGAAACTCTACTCTGGAGCAGATCCTTGGGGATTAAAAGATTCAATATAGCTAAACGAAAGAGGGGGACACTGGACTGGAAGGAGTTTTATTTACAGCTCCACTGTTGGCTCACTGGGTAACCTGAGGCTGTGACAATGGCTTCTTTTATTTTTGAAGCACCACATTGGCAAGATGCTTTGGGATCAGTGGATGAAGAGCATAGAAAAACTCTATTAAACGGAAATAACAGCTTGCATTTAATACAGCTCTGTAGCCTACCAGTTTCCTTCCTTAAAAAGAAAAGAAAACCAAACCATTGAAAATCATTTCTTGGGCATACCATTTACCGTGGCTTTTATGTAACAAACCCGTTTTCACATTCGGCAAACCCCAAAGGCAGCTTGCATGCTGAGTACTTGGAGGGGTGGGGGTGGGTGCAGGATAGGAAAAAAAAACAAAACAGGTAAGAGGCGACTTCTTAAAACCAGTGACCTAATCACTATTTTGCATAAGGTCCCATGCTATAAACAAACTGGCTCCCTAGGTCATTCCCCTGAGTTGGGGGGGGGGGCCTTCATCTGTACCTGTGACGTGGTCAATCCAGTCTATTTCAATCCAACTCCCTTATATCAACAAGACAAGTATTCTACAAAGGGGCGGTCAAAGCCAAAAAATAGGGGAATGGTCTCTCGAATCAGTTTGGCCTCTCTCTTATTTTGGGGAGGGGAGGTTGTTTTGAAGAGAGAAGAGGAAAAAACCCCAGCAAGCTTCTTAAGTCTTTTGTCTAGCACAACCCTTGTTCTTATAGAAGCACCTTGACTTTCTTCTTCTTAACAGAGGAGGAAGGGGAAGGAGGGAGGGTGGGGGGCAGTCTGGGTGCGGGGCAAGGGCAGATCTTTTCGAGGAGAGGAAGTGGAAACTCTTGAACTCTTTGTCCTACCAGCAGGGTTTTTTGGGAGGGTAGAGACGGACAGACGAAATCTAGAGTTCTTCTTCCCCTCCGCCCTAAACACAGAAAGCCCCCCCCCAGCTCCTCTGGAAGGGCAAAAGGCAAAGGTGAGCAGCTAGGCTCTCACAAGGGGGTCCCCAAGAGCGAGGGGGGACCCCTTCCTCCTCCTCCTCCAGAGAAGGCGGGAGGGAGGGGGCGCATTCCGGCCCTGGGAAGCAGCCAGAGCTCTCGGGAGGAGGAAGGAAAGGGGAAGAGCGCTTACCTCTTGAAATCTCTCATTAGCCTCCGCCTAGCTGGGGTGGACATGATGCTCCCCGCTCCCCTCGGCTGCCAAATGAATCCTCGGGCCTCCCCACCTCCAAAAAAAAAGGCCTCAGCACCGCTGGCAACGCCGACGTCTCCCTCCCCGGCGGCCGCCTGCTCTCGCTCTGCTGCTTCACAAACAACTCCGCAATGGCGTCTCCCTCCGCCGGTGGGGGAGGGAACCAGCCGCCCTTCGCGGCTGTACCACTGCGCCTGCTTGGGGAGGGGACCCAGAACGCCTTAGGGATGTACCACTGCGCCGGCCTGAAGGGGGTGAGAAGGCTTTTCTCTCTCTAGCTCTCTGAGCGCGAGGGTGTCGCCCTGCGCTGTGATTGGCTCTCCCGTCCTCCAGCAGGGCACGGGTTGCTGCGCGGATATATTTTGCAGATCTCGCCTACAGCAGCCTTCGAAGGCGGAGCAGCGGCTGCCGTGTGTGTTCCTCGGTGCGGGCAGGAGGCGTTGAGTTGTCAGAGAGTGTAGTGACGGTCTTTTTTCGGGAAATCATTGTTCCCTTTATTTCTTAGCTGTCACAATATCGTTGTTTATTACTTAGCTAAGGCTACCGCCCTAGCTCTACTTACCCTTTTGAATTTTCTCCGAAGTAGAAATGGTTTGGGTTGCACTGTTAACCAACTACTGTACATCCTTATATAAAAGTGCAAATCCAAAGTTGAGGAAATGCCTTTATTGGAGCCAGCCAAAATGTAAAACAAAAATAAACGCATCTTGAGCTTGGTTCTTAAACTAACCGTATGCTGCAACATTTTAGCCTCCAGTTTGTACTTTTGGGGGTATTTTTATTTTTCGCCTCTCTGTCACAAATCTTACCTTAATGAAGTATTGTGAATAACTCGGAACACCTGCCACAATTTCGTGGCTTTTTGGTTGGTCTGAATACAGACTTGTCCAACAAGATTTTTTACATTTCTATAGCTGCTGTATAGCAGAAATTCTCGTTGCAACTCTGAAAGCAAAATACAAAACCACAATATTAAAATACAGTATAGAGCAATAAAAACTAAAGCTAGTTTAAAAACAAACAAACATACCCTAAAACATATTCTAAACTCATTTAAAAAGTCAGAGGCCCAGAGTGAGAAAACGGGTTTTAAAAAACCGAGTAAATAGTATGGGATAGGTGCTCCTTATTACAGAAACCAACATATGAGGGTCTAGTTAGTAGTTGTTCCTGATTTCAGACACCATAACTTTACAATATTCTTTATGGGGGAAAGGAATCTCTTCCATTCTTGGTTTAAGAACCTAGATCTACACATGACCTATAAATGTTTTCTGAATATAAGGTCCACTGAGTTCAGTGTATTGTGTTTCTCCAAAATAATTAGTGCAGATGGTTGTAGATAATGGACTCCAGTCATCAGCAGCACATTTACTTAGAAATGGTCAATCAGTTCAGCAGGATTTACATCCTGGTAAGCATTGCAGCCTTAAAACCTTGACTTTATATAAATGGGCTCCTTCAGGATCACAGCCTAAAGATGCAAACCTATGCACATTTGAGAGTAGATGAAGGCTACAATCCCAGCTCCACTTATCTGGAAGTAATGCTGATGGAATTAAATAGGACTTACTTCTTAGTATACACGGTTAAAGGTAAAGGACCCCTGACAGTTAAGTCCAGCCGCAGACGACTGGAGTTGCAGTTCTCATCTCGCTTTACAGGCTGAGGGAGCCGGCGTTTGTCCGCAGACAGTTTTTCCGGGTCATGTGGCCAGCATGACTAAGCTGCTTCTGGTGCAATGGGCTTGTGCAATAGGATTGCAGCCTTAATATGTTATTGTAGTTATTCACCTTTTTCACTTAAGTGAAACTTTTTTCTATTTGCGGCATGATGTAATTCTTTATTCATCAATGTATAGTATAATTCATTTGGTAAGGTTTCAGAATGGATTACTGTATTGGTTTTTTACTGAGAATAATAAGTCAAAACATAATTGACCTTGTTGATTCCAAAAAGCAACAACACCATAATCATACTAATTTAATTTTCTGGTTATGTAGGTTCTTTTACATAGTTGCCACCTCATAAATTATTGCTTCCTCTCTGAAGAAGTGATAGCATCTGATTTTGGTCCAGATTAATTCCAAAGTGTCAGATGTTGCCCAGTGCTTTTAAAAATAAAAAATCCCATTTGACTGGCTGTTATCTTTTTCTAGTTTGTCCTGTAGCTACAAATCATCTTACATTGGAGTAGGGGAGAGAAGAAGACTGGATATGGCATTTTATCTGTCCTGATTATTTTGATCCAGTACTTTTTGTGTTTCTAAAGTCCCAGTATTTAATTAAAAATTAACTTATGTATAGTGCAATGCAATCCTTTGCATGTGTAAAGTAAAGGTAAAGGGACCCTGACCATTAGGTCCAGTCGTGACCGACTCTGGGGTTGCGGCGCTCATCTCGCTTTATTGGCTGAGGGAGCCGGCGTAGAGCTTCCGGGTCATGTGGCCAGCATGACTAAGCCGCTTCTGGCGAAGCAGGGCAGCGCACGGAAACGACCTTCCCACTGGAGCGGTACCTATTTATCTACTTGCACTTTGAGGTGCTTTCGAACTGCTAGGTTGGCAGGAGCAGGGACCGAGCAATGGGAGCTCACCCCATCACAGGGATTCGAACCGCCGACCTTCTGATCAGCAAGCCCTAGGCTCTGTGGTTTAACCCACAGCGCCACCCGCGTAATCCCATTTGGTTTCCAATGCTTTAGACTGCAATCCTGTATCCATTTACATGGGATTAAACCCCTTTGTACTTAATTAGTTTTACTTCTGAGTAAGATTGAGGATAAGATTGCAAGCACTGGTTTTCAAGTGAATGATGTGAATTAAAGAGGCTGTGAAGATTAGTTCATTTCAATATTGGAATTTGGCATCTCTGTCTAAAGTGCATTATTTGGAAGTAATTCACGTAGGCTATGCTGCGGATCCAGTTAACTCAGGATGGAGCTAACCTGTTGCTAGAAGAAGGCCAAGTGCTTTGTTTAGTAGCTCAAAGCAGGTGGGGGAGTGCTGAAAGTGTAGGAGCTAGGTAGATTGTAAGGAAGTGGCACCATTTAAAATGTAGTTATCACAATGGTGGAAATCAATCCTAAATGCAATTACACCTCCATAAGTGGATTTGGGAGCATACTGTAAAAGGTTTATGATTGTTGTTGTCAGAAGCAATGTCCATGAAATTGTAGAGGCAATTCAGGGAGTCGGTATTATAACCTGGCTCTTCCAAAGGCAAGAATAACTGAATTGTGAAGTCCCAATGGGTATGAAATAAATTGGTATGCAGTGTAGAATAATCTCATACAAAGCCAGAGGACAGTGCATTGACAAAGTACCACTATGCAAGTCAAGAATTGTTTCCATATAGTCAAAAAACAAAACATTATCTAGTATTCACTGGCCCTGTTAAAAATGTTGCATTAAACCATAGTTCAAAATAAACTAAGCAGTGGTAGCTAATGGGGCATCCCCCAGATGTTGGTGGACTACAATTCTCATCGTCACTGACCATTGGCTTTTCTATACTGTAATCACTTTTTGCAATTTTTATGTCTATCTATCTGCATGGTACAGCAACAGGATTCCTGTTGAAGCAGACAGCAAGTATTGCCGCATATTGGAGAAGTGCTGTGACAGCAGGCCTCCTCCCAACCCTCATGCCTTACCTGTGTCCTTTGATGGCAGTGGCAGCAATGTTACAACTTATACAGGATTCTTGTCAGCTGTGAAAATGGCATTGTGTGGTGTGGAAGTGTGGGGGAAGGCACTGAAATGTCCAGCTGCTGCCATGAAATGAGGGAGGCATCTGCTTCTGGTGTCACTGGCAGCATCAAGGCCATTGGTGATGGGAACCCTGGGGATGGGTGAAGCAATATAATTAATGGTCCTCAAAGACCATGTTTTCCCTACATCTGTTATCATGAGTCACATTGGTCCTTCTGGTGAAGACACACCCTCTAGAGAAGATTGGAGTGCACCACAAGTTAGAAATGAAGAGAGACCAGGCAAACAGGCTTTATATACACAACTGGCAAACGGGAGAGGATTTTAAAGAGGGCAATTCCCGCCCCAAATGCAACAAAAGGTATTTCTGAGGACTCAGATTGATCCATGGCTCAGCAATGAAATAAAGTAATGTTATAAGAAAAAACTGCTCCTTTTCCCTTATGGGGTATCCAAGAGCCCGTATAGAGTCTTTAAGTGGGTTCCCTATCCATAGGAGAAAATAACAGAGGCCGACCAGAGTATATTGAGAAGCAAAGCAGATAGTAAGCCTGATCTTGTTGCAACATGGTCCCCACTCGCCATACAAAGGAGGGAGGAGAGAACCCAGAAGAATGGTGCACATAGACTTTTGAAATTGCCCGCCCTGTAGCCCAAGACCACCCCCTAAAACATCATACATACATCACAGGAGGCAGTCTACAGCAGAAATCCTGTCAGCCAGGATACCTGATAATAGTCACTGATTGCATTACCTGGGCAGTCTGGTCATTCTTTTGTGATGGTTAATACTTTAGTTTCTGTATGCAGGTCACAGGCTCACCCTATTCATACACAAATATGCCTTTAAGACAGGATTTGTAAGCAAAAGACAATGGGGAGGCTTCCCCATTTTCTTCCTCCTTGCAGAGAAATATTTGAGTCAAAATGGCTTCAGGATTGCTCTCTTGTACTATTTCAGACACGTGGTTTATATACATATGCATGCGTTTGACTTGTAAAGTTTTGAACATTTAATTTATATTTGAGACCTTAGAATTCTTATAACAGTAATAACAAACCATTTCTAGGCATATGCCATGTTAATATACTACATCGTCACTGAATAAACTACCATCTCACCACTAGACCTGTACATCTGATATTAAGAGGCAGACTTTTCAGGTTATGTAAGGCATCCTGGCATGCTTCAGCATCCACATTTCTCTTTGTAGCAATTAGCAACTGCAAAACCCTATCTGGATTTTACTAAATGAGCAGAAATTTGAAATATTTAACTTTACATTCCAGGAATCGCTGAAAAGCCTTGAAAACTCAGCAGCTCAAAAAACTAACTGAAAAAGTACTATTTTGGTTTTATAAATTGTGCTGTATGGGTTATGATTCCTCCAATCTGTGTATGAAAGGAGCAGTTCTGGACCCTGATAAAAAATTTTGCACAGAGCAACAGTCCTGTAGGGTGTGTGGGTGTGTAATGGCACTGACTTTTAGGCAGCCAAGAGAATAGAGCACTTTTTTCCTATGCACCTTCTGAATTCAGGCTACACAAACCCACAAACCCACCACTGATCAATTATTAAAGGTTTGTCCTAAAGGAATAGCATTTAATTATGAAGTAATAAATAACTGTATACAGTGCTTTTTTCCCTTTAAAAATGTTTAGGGGTACTCTCATTTTCCTACTCATATTGAAATACTGCCCCTCAATGAGGCCAAACTTAGATTCATAAAATGTTTAGGGGTATGTATACCCCTGTGTCCCCCCAGAAAAAAGCACTGACTGTATATATAAGATATAAATTGTTTCATAATTGAATACTACATTGAGGTGGTTGCTTGTAATAGTTAAATCGGGGTATTGTTTAAAAGGATGATGGATGTCTTAAACAGAAATTAATAAAAAAAATTCTCAATTCATTGGTGGATAGGTCATAAGACACTTAGCTCATGCACGTGGTAATTTTGTTCTATAAGCTTTTTTTGTTCAGCTACTGAAGGGGTGGCAATAAATGGCTAGCTGGATCTAGATAACACTGGTCACCAGTGTCCATTAACTTTGTGTTCTGTTTTGTTTTTATATTTTTATTTTAGAAATTGGTGTGCCTTGAAAGAGTCCCTTGTCAAGAAGAGGTGTAAACCTAACAGCAATATTCCTATGGTTAGACTGGTTGGGTGTGTGTGTGTGTACATTTTAGTTCCCACTGTCTTGCCTGGCGGATAGCTGATTTCTATTATATATAACTTTCCATTACTTTTTCAAACAAGTTCACATGCTGTCTGTTATCATCAATGAGGGCACCTATGAAAGTCGGAATGTTTTGGATGAGAGATAAAAATATCCAGCCGTGGGAAATAAAATACTATCACAGGTGCTGTCCAGCTGTTCCTTTGCAAGCAGTATGTTAGATGGAAATATTAGGAAATGGTCTCCTGATAGATGGTTCCTAACTATCAGGCTTGGAGGAGGTGACACCCCCATCATTTGAAGTCAGGCTTGCTTGTGTGGTTGGCAGTTTGGAGGATAACAGCAGGCATCTGAGTTTGTACCTGAAACCTGGGGTACGGGGTGCTTTCTGTGGGATCTGCTCCCTTGCTGGCATACCTGTTTACCTGCATAAATAAAGTGAATTAGCAAATGGCACTTCTGAACCCTTCCATAATCGGAAACCCACACAGTGCAATCTTTTCCCATGCTGACTCTGAGAAAAAAGGCCCACTACATTCAGTGGTGCTTACTCTCTAAGTCAGGCACCCCCAAACTCGACCCTCCAGATGTTTTGGGACTACAACTCCCGTCATCCCTACCTAACAGGACCAGTGGTCACGGATGATGGGAACTGTAGTCCCAAAACAACTGGAGGGCCGAGTTTGGGGATGCCTGCTCTAAGTAAACGCCATTCCGAATGGCAGCCTTTCGGACTGCGCTGCCCCGTCATCGGAACGCGTTACAATCTTGGGCAGATGGATTTGGGGCAGTCGACATTTCATGGTGCTTGCAAGGAAAACCCTAACGGAGGCCCGGCAGCCTTGCGAAATGGTCGTTTTTCAGAAACCCCCGTTAGGTAAGAGGAGCGATTCCGGCCCCACCCGCAGGCGTCTTGCGGCACAAGCTGACGTCACCCACCGGCCAGGGCTCAGCCCTCGCCCCACCTTTCGAACGCGTCGAACGCGATGAGGTCAGAGAGAAGCACCACCTCTCGCTCCCGGGTGACGTAGGCCGGCCGGCTGTTGATATTGCCGGCTGTTGCTATGGTAACAGGGCCGGTTTGCTTGGCTGGGCCTAGGAGGAGTCAACATGGGGAGCTCCCGAGAGCAGGTCAGAGGCAGGAGCGCCTTTAATAGGAACTCCTCCGTGGTTGGTGCACTGGCGCTTCCCGGAGCCAAGGTGGCCCCGGGAGAGGCCGGGACGCGGGAGAGGCGGGGGAAAGAAGGGAAGCCGCAGGAGGGAGGGAACTGCGGAGCAGCAGAAAAGGCCGGTGGGGCGGAGGGAGGTAGCACCGCCAAACAAGGGGGGAAGATGAGCAAGCTTCAGGAAGCTGGGACTCCCCCCCCCCCCAATCCTGCAAGGACCGACGGAAGTTAAAAAAAAAAAAGCAAAACCCAAAATGTTTTCTTTTTAAAACATCTGTTGTGTTTACTCCTCTTTGGCCAAAAAGCCTCCCGGGGCGTCTTACCTGAAAAGAAAAGAAAAGAATCGAACGGACTCCTCATCCTGGGAGGTTTTTTAGCAGAGGTTGGAAGGCCATCGGTCATGGATGCTTTAGCTTACATTCCTGCATTGTAGGGGGTTAGACTAGATGACCCTAGGGGGTCCCTTCCAACTCTTCAGTTCTATGATTCTAACAAATGCATACCAGCCAGTGACTCCAAAGCAAAGATTTAAACCCGAGAGAGCATCCAAACCCACCGAAGGGCTCGTGCGACCTGGCAGGGGTTGAACCCCGATGATTCTGCGCCAGTGCCCCAAATGTGGGTTGAGGTGTTTCTTGAGAGGCTGGTGAGGTTTCCTGTCAAACAAGGCAGGGTGATTTTCAAGGGCCAGATCTGTGTAGGGAGGGCTAGGAAAGAGAGGCAGCTGAACTGTCATTAGGCAGTGTGAGGGTGGAACATAAGTGGACCGGGATAAACCACAGACACAGAGGGTGCAGATGCCGACACCCAAGGTGGGGGTGGGAGAGGTGAGATCATCCCTCCCTCCTCACTTCCAGGCAGCTCTTTTGTGCAACTGCATTTCCCATGTACTTTGTGGTAAAGCTTTTTACAAGTGAATTGCGGCAGCGGGGCTAGTGGGATGTCTCCAGTCAATGAATGAAGAATACTCTCCGCCCCGCCCCCCCATATGAAAACAGGAACTGTTCCACATTGCCTCTTTAGTTATATTGTACTGCTGTGATCAAAACTGTTTACAAGGTTGTGGAGTGGGAACACCAGCAGTAGCTACAGTGTAAGAAAAGTCTTGGGGATTGATTTGTTTATTTAAGACCACCCATGGCATGACACCTTACAGTTAACAGGTGGGGCAGGTGGGGCACAATCTAAAAGAAACAGATGCATGAGTAGGTGGGGAAGAATGTATGATTATTTAAATTATACACACTTTGCCCTAGTTACAATAATCTGGAGATAATTCAAAGTGGGGTGTCAGGTGTCCCTTGCACACTCAGGTACAGGCCACTCCTAGTTACTTAACTAGAGGTTTCAGTACACCAAGCCCCAAGTCATGTGCAAGCCCTGTTGAAGGAAAACAGATTTTGCCGCAACAGTGGTAGATTGCACAAAAAGAAATAACAGCTGGTCTTGATACTTACAGCTCTTCCTTCTTTCAGTGGGGAGAAGTTCATGGTATTTTGTGTTACTATCTTTAACAGCTACAGCGCTTGTTCGGTGTGAAACTGGTTGAAAAAGTTTTTGTGTAGGAATAGCTCCTTTTAAATTTATTTGCGGAATTCATTTAAGAAGCAAGAAAAAAGTTTGAGTACTTCAAAATAACATTTTCCCCCTTCTTTGAAGAGATTTCAGACTTGAGTATGGAGATGTATGAGATCCTCGGAAAAGTGGGAGAGGGAAGTTATGGAACGGTAATGAAATGTAAACACAAGGAAACAGGACATATAGTTGCCATTAAGATATTTTATGAGAAGCCTGAAAAGTCTGTCAACAAAATTGCAATGAGAGAGATAAAGTTCCTGAAGGTTTGCTTCTTTTGTTGCTGTTTTGAAAATCAATGCCTTGATATCCCCAGAGATCAAATATGCATAATTGTTATGTATATCTTTTACATATCTTTCTGATATGTGCCTACTGAACACATATCAGAAAAAGGGAAGGGATAGTGTTTGTGTCAAATTTATTTTGTTACTATGCTTTAAAATTAGAATCAGGATGTCAGTTGATTTCTGAGTGTTGTACATAGATATGCTCCGGTGAATTCAGTGGTATTTTAGTGCTAAGTGTTCCAATATGAGTTTCTTCCAAGATTTTCTTCACAACCATGAGGGCTGAAAACTTGCTTTTTCATAAGTGATAACAGATTTTCTGATATTCAGATTAGAAACCTTAGACGTTGTGTTAATGTTGAAAATATATAGAGCCTTGTGTAGGCATTAGTGCTATTCCTTTTCTTATTGTTAATAGTAAGACACAGTGTGAAATTATTTTGTGTTGCTACCAGTTAAAATAATTATGCCTCACGTAAAGGAATAAAAACACAGTGGTAGAATGTTTAAAAGACCTTAAATGAAGTAAACTATATGTTAATTATTCATAGAATTATTTTATAGCTATAGTTAAAGTTATTTTTCTTAATCTCTCCATAAATGATAAAACAAAGTTTATAAATACATATTGTATTTTCCCAATACTAGTACTGGGAATATGTTTGTTAAATCACTTCAAATTGTGTAGGCTCAAATTAATTGCGAGAAAGTAGATGAATTGCAAAACTCTTACAAAGGGAAGAAGAACAGAAGTTTGTTTCCTCTTTTGTCAACAGCAATTTCGTCATGAAAATTTGGTCAATCTGATTGATGTCATTAAACAGAAAAAGAAAATCAACTTAGTCTTTGAATTTATTGACCATACAATTTTAGATGAGCTACAGCATTACTCTCATGGACTGGATAATAGAAGACTTAAAAGGTATCTCTACCAGATTCTTCGAGCAATTGACTATCTTCACAGCAACAATGTAAGTACCCTATAAAAGTCATGGAGAAAAATCAAAGGTTGAAACAGAATAATCTAAATCTGAATAATTTATGACATCTTTTATTGACAGAGGTTTATCTGCCTTTAATAATTTCAGGATATTAAGCTCAACAGATGCTGTTTTCCCTATTACAGAAGTTCAAGAAAAACTATACCTGTTGTGTTTCTGTTAATCACCTGTTTAAAGTGCAGGAGAGAAAAAAATCCTCTTATTTGCCTCATGTATATAGTCATGAATGTAAACGCCACATAATATGTTTTGTTTATGGACCAATCTGTTCATATTCTTCTTTCTGCCTTATTATTATGCTCTATAATTTCAACATACTGTAGATACAATAGATAAAGTTTGATATTCTTCATTACTGAGAATACATGGTGAAATGAGGCTTTTGTAAAAACTATAGCAGTTGTGAAAATACAAAACTATTGCACGGTTTTTAAAGAAGAAAGATCATTAAGGTATAGGAGGCTGCAAAATTAGAAATCAAACAATGTCCATACTTTGGCAACAGCTGTGGCACTGATTTACAGCATGTGCTGTCACAGGATAGCACAGTTATGAGTTCTGTTCATTGCAAATGCCCTTATCCAACTGCATTGCAAGCTTCAGGAACTAACACTGCATCAGAAAAATCCTGTGATAATGGCATAGCACATACCCATCTGATAGAAGTGCTGGGTATAGTTCTATACTTTCCTTTTAAGTAGGCCCAGTTTAATTCAGTGGGACCTACTTCTGAGTATACATGTATAGGCTTGAGCTGTCAAAACAGTTTCATTTTCCTCACCAATCAGTCTTTGGAATTATAGTTTTGTGAGGGAGGCAGGGATTTCTCATAGAGAATTCTCAGTACCCTCACCAAATGTCAGAGGAACATGAGATAAGCTTGATTTTAAATGTAGATATGACCATAGACTTTAGTTTTGTTCCAGACACACTTTTCCTCAAATCCAGATTTTTTTATAACACCAGAATAATTATTTTCTTACTATTCTCCGAGTTCCATTTCTTCTTATAGCTTCTCTCCATATCTCAATTTAATTGTTTGATGGGCAAAACTTGCCTGTTTATTTCATAGCTTTGGGTAATCAATTAATTTTCCTCCTTAAAAATAAACTTCTTTGTTCCTCCTCAACGGATTTTTAAACTTTTTTTGTTCAATTGATTTTGTTCTTAGGCTTTATTCTTATTTTGCCAGGTCATTCATCGTGATATCAAACCTGAGAATATTTTAGTTTCACAGACTGGAATTACTAAACTTTGTGATTTTGGATTTGCTCGGACCTTAGCAGCCCCTGGTGACATTTATACTGATTATGTGGCCACACGGTGGTACAGAGCTCCAGAGTTGGTATTAAAAGATACTACATATGGGAAGTATGTATTTTTTAAAATCCTGTTAAAGTGCTGTCCAATGCAGGCTCATTATCTTATATTTAGATATTCAAGAAAGTAACTGTTAAAGGATATTCACATGAAAGCACTGAAAAAACAAATTTATATAAACTTGGATGCTGTGGGGCATAACAGAGGGACATGAGATGGCACCCTCACACACATTTAAACAGCAACTCCTCTTTTGATGAAGGGTGAGATTGATAAAATATCCAATCTTAATAATTCACATAACATTGTTCATAATCTTACACAACTGTACATACAACATTGGATTCAGTGACATGAAAAAACATTTACCTTTAAATAAAACATGTCTACTAGTGAAAGTTTATGCTGTTTGCTATATTTTGAAATTGAAGTAGTTGTGTTACACTGGGATTACACCCTAGTATTATTTTATGTTTACAAGTCTCATTGATTTCAGTGGAACATAGATGCACATAATAGGCATGATACAATTAGGCTAACAATTTCCCCAGGGCCAGCTGCAGTGTCAGTCCCAGGTTTTGGAGAGCACAAGGGCAAAATGCCCTGAGTAGGTCTAACTCTTTAGCACTGTCACCACAGACCATTTACTTGCCCCCCCAATAGCCAGACTGTACCACTATCCAGAAGGAGAGGGGAGGCTGAATAGAGGCTCCTTCTCCTTCTCCTTCCTCTTGCCACTGCTATTAAGCCTGGAGAGGGCAGGTAGCTGTAGCAGGAAGGAGAATGAGAAGGAACAGAGTCAGGGGGCTCTAGGTGTCAGCAATAGTCTATTTCTGTGGTGTAGGCATTGGCAGATGTCTTACAATGTCACACCTTGACCAACTGTGAAAGTCCCCTGTGGTGGATAGGTAAATTGAGAGAAGTCTGGAAGAGATTCTGATTCCAGCCTTATATCAAATTTATCCCAAGTTCCATTGAAATCATTGTGATGCATGCCAACACAATGCATTTAGGGCTGGGATGCTGCCAGGCTGCAGTCCTCAAAGCACTTACTGGAAGTCAGCAGACTTCCGTGGACAATAAAATTTGACTGTTATGCCCTTGGCCTTCTCTAATTGTCCATGTTTTTAGTTTCAATTTTTGTACTCTTATAAACGTTTCAATTTATTCTTTAAATTTCTTATTTAAAAGTTTTAGCTGACTTTATTATAGCTTCAGTCTCTGTATTGTTGAGCACTTTGTTCATTTCCTGATCTTAGACCTGTGGACATCTGGGCTTTAGGTTGTATGATCATCGAGATGGCCACTGGCAACCCCTATCTACCCAGCAGCTCTGACCTAGACCTACTTCATAAAATTGTGACCAAAGTAGGTAGGTACTGCTGCAGATGATCTCTGCAGAAATCATTGTACTAAAATGTTGTGCATTGCTACTCTAAGCTCAATAATTAGCCATTGTACATCTCTACACAAGGTTTGGGCTTTAAATCACCATTTCTTAATTAAGGGAAGTGGAGGAAATATATTATTCACCTAAAAAAAGGAAATCATTTGCCACCAAAAGCTACAGACAGAATTCTAGAAGGAATCTGCTCAATATAACCTTCTCTACAGTTCAGTAGTTCTGTCTGTGTTCTCCTTTGACGCAAATAATAATATAGTTTATATACTAGTGTTATGATTAGGTGTTGAGTTATAACATATCCTGAGTTCTCTAGTAGCAGTGTAGGAGGGATGGCCATGGATACGGGGGTGGCTTTTAACATATTGTCCCCTTTCTATTGGAATAATTTCAAGGGAAATTATTATGCGAGGTCTAGAGGCTGGTGTAAAGTTATACTGTTGACGCAGGCGTCTCCGTAGATCAGAGGTACAGTGGTGCCTCGCAAGACGAAAAGAATCCGTTCCGCGATTCTCTTCGTCTAGCGGTTTTTTCGTCTTGCGAAGCAAGCCCATTGACGGCTTAGCGGATTAGCGCTATTAGCGTCTTAGCGGCTTTTAGCGGCTTTTAGCGGCTTATCGGCTTAGCGGATAAGCGGCTTAGCGGCTTAGAAAAGGGGGGGGGAAGGGAAAAAAACCCGCAGGAACTCGCAAGACATTTTCGTCTTGCGAAGCAAGCCCATAGGAAATTCGTTTTGCGAAGCACCACCAAAACGGAAAACCCTTTTGTCTAGCGGGTTTTCCGTCTTGCGAGGCATTCGTCTTGCGGGGCACCACTGTATAATGTATCGATTACAAGTGTGGTCCTCCCTCCTGCTACCTTGTCCTACACATGACTGCACTCCATTTTAGCCACTCCACCAGTTCATTGTTGTGACAGAAAAGCCTTGAGGTGTTCTATCTTTGCTGTGTACATATCTTGTGTTCCATTGATAGAGCAGAGCCCCTACTAAATCTTATACTCTCAGCTGGCATTACAGAGGTGTGCCCTTAGTATTCCAACTATTTTTTCCCCCTTTTGGAGCAAATATCTTGTTGTTGATGTTTGGGACTGCAGAAGGATTGAAGTTCGTACATAGATTTGAGCTAATTCTGCTTTTTCCCATTGTGGTCTCCCTTGCCTTCCATATTCTTAATAAACGTTAAATAATTTGAAAAGATTAGATCTGCATGTGGAGTTGCTAACCTATTCTGGGTTTGCAGGAACTGGTTGGAGTACAGTGGTACCTTGGGTTACAGACGCTTCAGGTTACAGACTCTGCTAACCCAGAAATAGTACCTCAGGTTAAGAACTTTGCTTCAGGGTGAGAACAGAAATCACATGGCAGCGGCAGCGGGAGGCCCCATTAGCTAAAGTGGTACCTCAGGTTAAGAACAGTTTCAGATTAAGAACGGACCTCTTAACCCGAGGTACCACTGTATATGTTTGCCTCACTTGAGCAAAGTGGAGGCACAAGAGGGTCAGGCTTTTCTACACAAGTGTTGTGTTGAATGAGTCTTAAGTACACTTACATTAAGGTCTTTTCCATTATTATTTTAGGTTACAATCCTATATACATTTACCTTGAAGTAAGTCCTACTGAACTCTGTGGACCTTACTTCTTTATAGGATTGCACTGTTAGCATAATTAAACGTGTGTGAACGTTTTGTCAATTTCAGTCATAAGAAGCATGCTCTGTTTTTCAAAGTATCAGGAGTGCACCTGAAATTAAATTGATTTTTGTCAACAAAATGTACCTTTTATCTGACACATTAATGCTTATTGGGTTTCTTTCTTTCTTTCAGGTAACCTGACACCTCACCTTCAGAATATTTTTATAAGGAGCCCAGTTTTTTCAGGGATGGTCCTTCCTGAAGTTCAGCACCCTAAAAGTGCAAGGAAAAAGTATCCCAAGCTCAGTGCACTGGTTGCAGATATGGTTCATGTATGTCAGAAGAGGTCTGAGTATCAAGCTTACTGATGATCATTATTTGTAACCTGGTATAGTTTGTGTTCTGTAATTGACATATCAGTGTTTCTGTTACTTTGTGTATTTAGGATTGACCTACAGACCTCTGGTATCCCGACTCCCCACCCCCACATCCCTGCTTTCTCACTGAGTCCCCCACTACAGATGATAAGTAGGCTATGTGGATTACTTGAAATCTCTGTCCAGGCCTCATTAATTATCACTTTTATACATTTCAGAATCTCTTGGTAGGACCATGAGGTTTCATTTTTCTAATTTTTCTCCTGCTGCTGTTAAAGAAAAGTTTATCCTAAAAGCTTCAGTGCCAGAAGGTTAAGAGAGCCACACTTATTTACTGTATTTCACAGACAAAAATCTGTTTCATTTTAAACGATTGTTTTACCACACTGAACAACTATTTTGTGCCTTTGAGTTCATTTGGTATGGGCAATGTGTGTGATGCTCTGTTTTTTGATGACTGAACCTACCATTCATTCTCTTATATTAGGAAATACTGTATTTTTCTGTGTATAAGACGCCCCCATATATAAGACTCCTCCTATTTTGGGGGACTCAAAATTAAGGAAGCACTACCCGTGTTTAAGATGATTTTAAACCTAATTTTGGGGTAAAAAAACCTAGTCTTATACATGGAACAATACGGTAACTGGTCTGGTTGTTTTTTTTAAAAGCACACACCTTCAAATCCATTTAAATTATTTGGCAGAAGTTTAAGAGCAAAATTTTAAGGCAACTTTTTGATAAGGTCTTTATCAAAGAGAATGTTAAATTTCCTAAAGTATAAGCTGCTTTTCCTTATGACAACAACTAATTCCATGTTGCATGCTATTCCCTGGGTGTTATCCTAAATACATTATTTTCAAGTAGAATCTGTCCATTAGAATCTAAATTCAGGAAGAAAGAATATTTATGAGAGTTTTTATGGTTGAAATAAGAGACCTAAGAACTTCATTCAGCAGTTTAATCCTCTGAAGGATTATGTTGAATTTTAAATGGCTTATTACATGTCTCCACATTCCTAATGTAGGCAACCCTACAATGGAAACAATTGGAGCTATGAGTATGCTTACAAATTTAAGTTCAGTAACTAAGAGCTTGTCTACACTTCTGTTAGTGGCATAATTTCTAGGCACAGTCTGTAATTTGTAAGCATGGGTATGAGCATGGTTCCCCATCACCACTGTCCCTGGGAAAACCCACTGTTTATTGCTGAATTGGATCAAACTTCAATTGGGTTGATACACAGCAGTACTGCACTTGATGAGCCTTCTAAACCCCAGGGTTGTTTTGTCTGGTAGTGGCTATGAAACAACTGCCAAGGCCGCTGTGACTGGCCTGAAATGTGGCATCAGTTGTCTTATCCGAGCCTGGTCCTTGTCACTTGAAACATTGCTCAGAGCAATCACAGCAACACTGGCTTTTGTTGCATGGTCACTGGGCCAAACAGTATCCTGGTCCAAAATAGGGTTTGCAATGGCTCAGCTGTGGTACCAGAAGATCTAGTTGAAATTTTGAAGCATACTATAATAGTCAAGCCCAATTCAATCAAAATGAGAACAACATCAGTGTAAAAAAAAACAGTCATCCTGTATTTTCTGGTGTCATCTTGAAAGATGTTCCATTAGGGTTCTTGTAATATTTTAATTGCAAAATGCATTTTCCTATTCTTTTTCTCTGATGTGTTTCTGCAAACATGCTTCTAGGCAGTGTTTGTTTGTCAGATCCTAGCTTGAAGTCATTTTTTAATAGAGAATTATGTAAATGTTGAAGAAGGTGCCATTACAAATGTAACAAATCATTCATGACAACAGCAATGCCAGGCACGCTTGCAATAATGTGCATTGCACTGCTGTTATTCATACATGAACAAAAGTCTAAAGTTCCAGTTACAGATAGGTAGCCGTGTTGGTCTGCCATAGTCAAAACAAAACAAATTCCTTCCAGTAGCACCTTAAAGACCAACTAAGTCAGTTCTTGGTATGAGCTTTCATGTGCATGCATGTATCTGAAGAAGTGTGCATGCACACGAAAGCTCATACCAAGAACTGACTTAGTTGGTCTTTAAGGTGCTACTGGAAGGAAAAAGTCTAAAGTATTCGATTCACAAACATAACAAGATATGCCATGATAAAGTGTCCTTACCAGCAGTAATTTCTTTAGCACTGATAGGATTGGTTTTTAGAAAATGAAGGCTCTTATTTATTCTGTGAAAGGTTCATGAAGTCAAGGTTCTGTAAGTCACAGAATGATAGTATTCATGAACCAATAATGGCACTGGTCAAACATGGAGATGCTATGGCATCTTCAGGTTGTTTGTTAGTTACACAGTTCTGTTGCATATTAAACAATGCTGGCAATACAAGCAAAGTGTTCTGTGCAAAGAAAGTGATAGCTATGTTGTTCATTGGATGCCTTTGTGTTAAACTTACAAAAGTATTGGACTGAGTCCATTAAGTTATATTTCTGCTCAAAAGCACAATAAAGATTAAGGAATAAAACTTTGATTTACCATAACATCATCCCAAAACAGCTACTCCTGCCTGAACAGTGTGCTATGTGGGCCAATTATATAATGTTAGGCAACATTTGCTCCTTGATAAATATGGAGCAGCTGGCTGATGGGCAGCATTGCTCCAGAAAAATAGGCTTGCATGCTCCTCACTTCTTTGAGGAATCAGAAGTTCCAAGGACAGTTTAATTTTCTTTGGAAGAGAGCCCTGGAAACTTAGACTGTCCTTGTGATAGCTGTTGTATTTACAAAGGTGCAAACTGAGCACGTGGAAGAGGTATGTCACTCTCAATGATAGGCAGGAAGCCTGGTGTTCTTGCTTGACATCCCCAAAACAACCTTAGGCAAACTTGCTGTCTCCCAGGCTGCTTCCTTCCAGTCCAGCTAACTACAGAGTACTCATCCTTCTTTCCCAACTCAAAACTGCAGATCCCTTTCCTGCCAGGCTACCCCCTGTTGAGCACTGACCATAGACCCCCTTCCTTGCAGGTAAATTGTCCACCAGGAGAGGGAACCCTCCTAATCATTACTTTTCATTGGGGATCTGCCCTCACCACTTGCAAGCAAACAGCTTAACAAAAAATAAATACCCAGAATGTATAAATATGAATTAGCTGCTCCGTGAGCTGCATACTTTTAGATGTAATTCATTCAGAGCACCACCTTTGTAAACAGAGAGCTGGCACATTTTTTTGTTTTAATTTCCAAGGTCCTGGCAACCAGATTGATTTTCCATTAATTGTATTCACTCTTCTTTTAAAAAGCTCAAAGTACTGTATTTTTCGCTCTATAAGATGCATCAGACCACAAGACGCACCTAGTTTTTGGAGGAGGAAAACAAGAAAAAAAATATTCCGAATCTCAGAAGCCAGAACAGCAAGAGGGATCGCTGCGCAGTGAAAGCAGCAATCCCTCTTGGTGTTCTAGCTTCTGGGATAGTTGCGCAGCCTGCATTCGCTCCATAAGACGCACACACATTTCCCCTTACTTTTCAGGAGAGAAAAAGTGAGTCTTGCAGAGCAAAAAATACGGTAGCTTTTGTGTGCACAAAGTATTTTTCTGTCATGGAAGAAGATGAGAAGCTTCTGCTAGATTTTTTTTTTTTTAAGGCATGAGTCTTATTCAGTTCAAAGCATACCACTATTTCATTTTAATCTTGGTGGTACAGTTTTGCCTGTACAAAGGCAATGGCATGATAGCCACTCCATCCTTCAGTTTTGCTGCTGCTGTGTCACTCCCATCCATCTGACAGTGCTGGGTGATGTCAGGTGTACAGTGACTCATATACAGTAGAAAACTCAAGGAAAAGAGGGAGAAGCCTTAAGAGGACTCTCCACACTTTTTCTTGACTTAGAGCCAAATTACATATTATGACAAATAAATCACTAGGGAAGTTTGTCAGGTTTGGGTTTTTTTTAATGGTGTTGGGGATTTTTTCATTGGGACCTCAGCACATGAGGATGGGAGGTTTAATCCTTCCATCCCTAGCTATGATAGTGATAAAAATTAACTGTTCCATATAGCTATTAGTCCTGAAAAAGCTCTAATTGGCACCAGTGGGAGCTCCCGCTCCCCTGCACAATAGCACTGTGAGGGGGACGTTTTGGTAGCTCACCTTTCATACGTATGGATACCATAGCATGATACATCATAAAATAAATCACACAACAAATTTATACGCAAAAATAGCACTCAAAATCCCAGTAAAAGTACTATTGCATTTTTCTAGAAAGAACATATTGTGCATTGGGTCCAAAAGAAGTGTCTCCCTTCTGTATGTTCTGCGATCCTTATGAAATCTTCCTGCATTGCATCAACTATTAATTTGATTCAAGGCCAACATGCTTCCTTTTGATGCAGTAGTCATAATTACTTCTTTGGCCTTTTGTTTTAACTTTCATGTAAGCTGCATTCTTTACATGGTTGTTATTCTGTTATATTGCTTTCACAAGCACTATCCAATAAATGCTCACAGCCCTTCCAAATAAAGTTCAGACAGCATTCCAAAACTCAATGGTTCTGCTAGCTGGGGGAAGCATTGCGTTTTTCCAAAAATAACATGTTGTGTTGGGAAAATTCAAGTTATGTTTCCTGTAGGCAGAATGGCTGGATCCCATGTAATACAGTAAATGATCAGCAGTTATATAGTTCTTTTGCTATAAAAGGGGTCTGGGTACCTGAAGTACCACATTATTGGAAGAGGGGAGATTTCAAAGATCAGAAAAAAGATATTTATCTTTTATTTTAAGTATCATGAAACAAAATTTCTCACCTGGAATTTCAGCTCAATTTTCACAGTAATCAAGAGAAATTTATTTGTTACAGTAATAAAATGGCAAAATGACTGCATGTAGAAAATATGCTAATATTCCTTAAAATTGTTAAATAACAATATCAATATGCTTTCATTTTTTGTTTATTTCACTTATTAATAAATAATAAATGTTATATAATACACATTTTATTATACACATTTCCCCCCTGGATAATATTATATAAGCTTTTAGAAATGCTGTCTTCTAAAATAATTGTTTCATTATTTTTTAGGCTTGCTTACAAATGGATCCTGCAGATAGGATATCATCTGCTGATTTGTTACAGCATGACTATTTTACCAGAGATGGGTTTGTTGAAAAGTAAGTGACATGACCTCAGGCTTTGGATTTTTCTATGAGAGCCTTTCAAGATGACTGACATTTTTCATGACAAATACATGCTAATAATTTGTTAGGCGTGAGGGAGGAATCAAAACATCTCCACCTATAGTAATGCTTCTATTGATGAGATACTGCATATTCCCTATGCTCAAATACTTACTTTTTGGGAAACCAGATTTTCTTACTAGGTTTGAAATGCAAAATACTGCCGTTTCAAATGTAACTACTGTGTGATTGTAACTGTTCAAATGTCTCAACACCATGTTGGCCAGTGCTTGAGATGTGACTGATGGCTTCTGCATTAACCAGGAAGAATTGTGAATACAGTGGTACCTCGTGTTACATACGGTTCCCCTTACGAATGCTGCGGGTTACGCGCTCCACTAACCCGGACGTAGATGCCCCTTGTTGCAACTTTTGCCCTGGGATGTGAGTGGAAGTTGCGCTCCAGTGGTGCGGCAGCAGCAGGAAGTGCCATTAGAGAAAGCACACCTCATGTTACAAGCAGTTTCCTGTTATTAATGGACCTCTGGAACGGATTAAGTACGTAACACGAGGTACCACTATATACATTAAAAAGCTCTTAACAACACTGTGACAATGTTCAAGAGTGCAAATGATTTTGCAAAACATAGGAGCCAATCTGATCTGATCTTCTAGGAGCCAGCTTGGAAGGAAGATGAGATTGATGTGTGAACTCACCATCAAGTAGAAGTCTTGCTCTAGTCTGTCTCCACTATCCTTTTTCCAGGCTGTGCTTAATTGAAAGGTATCAGGGCTCAAACTAACGTGAAAATTACAGCCTCAGAATTGGAGGCCCTTCATTCAAAGAGTGACTCCTACTTCCATTTAGGAACCACGGCTGCAATCTTAATCCCATTTACCTGGATGTAAGCTCCATTGAATTCATTAGGACTTCTGTCGAGACATGGGTAGGATTGTGGTGTAACACAGTAGGAGGAGAAAGCCAACTCTCATACACATCAGCACACATGGGAGAAACTTGCTACCTAAGCTCTTCAGTTACCTGGGTGCCAGGAGCAATATTTAGGCACAGCGGCAGCTTGGGAGCCTGTGTTTTTGCACATCGGATGCTGTGTAAATTGAACTGAAGTTTCTGAAAATTAACTGCTGCTACAAAAAAAGCCCCCACCATGTACTGCAGCTGTGTCTCTGCATGATCAAAGCTCATTAGAATCTCCATCATTAAAAGATAAATGGTCACGAGTGGGGTAGTGTAAATCACCTTTTGAGAAGGGCAACAGGATGCACAGATTTACTGTCACCCACTTCAACAAGTGGCTGACACTTTAAAGCCTCACAAGGTCAGAATCTATTCAGAGGTAGGGATGTTGTGCAGAACACACACATCCTAAGTGCTTGTATATTCTTGGCTCCAGGTGGCAATTTGTGGGTTTTTTTTGGGCGGGGGGGGGGGAGCCAGAAGGACATGTGTAGAAGGCTGTTTCCAATTCATACATCCGACTCATGGATTTGGACCTTAAGGTTGCAATTCTAAGGACATGTAGTTTGGAATAAATTCCATTCATATCAATAGGACTTTAGTACATGTATTTTTAGATCATTCTGTGTTATGATTTTCAGCTAAATGGACAATCAGTCACTATGATACTGTTTTTCTTGACTTAATCGTCTTGTCAAGCATTAGGCAAAAAAGAACAAATTTGTTGCAAATCTTTCTAGGCATTTGTTCTGTTTTCTCAAACCTCAAAGGGGCTTTGTTAAAGTTCCATGTCAAGAAAGAATGCTTGATCTTTAGAATACAATAAATAGACCGGTGCATAATTTATGAAGGCTGAAATAGAACTTGAAAGTTGGAATATGGTTTGCAATGAGAAATAAACATTTGACATGGAACACAATGCACTTATAAGCAAGTGGTCTTTAAAGTATTTGCCTTTAGGGCCACAACTAAGATGTAGAACAGATGTGTTGTGGTTGGCATGTTTTCTAGTTCTGCTAAATATATTCCAGAAGGGCAGTTGTGTTAATCCGTTGAAGCAAAAACAACGGAGTCTTGTGGGACCCTAAAGGCTAGCAAATGTATTACAAACCAGCATAAGCTTTTGTGGACCATAGTGAACATGGTTGGCATTCTGCGTAGGATAAACAGGTTGGTGTCTTTGAAAGATAGTAAATAGGCAAACCAGATAACTAAAATGGCAATATAGAAAAGCCAGTAGAGGGATATTTCAGACCCAGGCCATTCTGTGATGGTTCTTGAGGTAGCCATCATTGAACAAAGGAACTTCAAAGGAAGAGTGCAACATGAAACGGTTGAATCATGATACGTCAAGCAATTCAGTGGTATCAGTTGTGGATTGAATCAGCATAAAGGATTTTCATCATATGTGTTAATTGGCCTCCCAATGCCTGGATGCCTGTGTTAGGAACTACCGGTACTTTTTGTGAATGACCACTTATAATATAATTTACCCATAATCTGTACTTTTAAGTATTTCATTTCCTTCTCACCTGTTTACACTCCCTCCCCATTTGAATCAGACATATTACCTGCTACCTGGGATACAACTTCAGGTACCTGATGAAGTAGATTATAGCCCAAAAAACCTTATGCCATAATAAATGTGTTGTTGTGAAGATGCCATAAGACTGTTCTTGCTACAGGAGACTAGCATGGCTACTCCTCTAGAATTTGTTTGTATATGCTTGTTGATGTAAATGCACTTTCCATTATCAGATTCTTACCAGAATTGAAATCCAAATTACTACAAGAAGCAAAGTTGAATTTTCTTTCAAAATTCAGAGACAATAATAAAGAGATGGATGAAAAAAGAACAGTTCACATTAACGTGTCTCAGAGTGGCCCAGTTATTGTGAAAGTAAGAATGATTACTTTTTTTAGAATGTTTATTATTATTTTACATGTAGCAAAAACTATAGGCTAGCAATATGCCACCCCACACTAAGTAGTTAGGAGAGCTGCCATAGATACCTACAGGTATACACTTATTATTCCCCGTTAATTACTTGCTTATCATTTTGTACATATATTAGGTTCCCAGATCCCACTAGTATAAACAGAATAAATTAGTGTAAACAGAATAAACCTGCCTAATGTACACAGGTTGCAGAATTTGATTTGACTTGAGAATTTTAGCTTACTCTGGGAATTCAGTCGTATTATTAAATGAAAGGTCAATGTGATACTTTTTCATCAGAGCTTATTCACAACAGTTTCAGCCCATGCCAGTTGCATTGCAGAGGTGGACTTTGAGCTTCTCAAAGTGGTGCCCTGTGCAATACCAACATTTGGCACCCTCATCCCTTCTGTTATTCATTATTTTTATGGTGTCCCTTGCAACACCCACTCAGCTCAGCACCCAGTGTGGGAGAACTGGTCACACTCCCCTGAATCTGCCTCTGTTGCATTGTTTGTCAGCCACACCTGACTTTTAGCAGAGCTGCCATAGGCTGAATGAGTTATATGTTGGTCATGTGATTGTTGCCTTCACGATTGAGATGTTTTGAATTAAGATAGTTGGTGTCCCAAAGAAGGAAAAAAGAAGACATGAGTCTTGTTATAGTAACAAAGTCTGAGAAGCACTTATTGGTCTGTTTTATAATATTTGTATTTTCAGGGCTATGAACAGTGAGAGAAATTAAGGAATGGTTTGCAATTTTAAGTAGGCCACAGAATTAATGACTGTTCTATTATGTTGAAACTGTGGAGAATGGAGAAAATTCCACAATAGTGCAGAATTACTTTTAATACTAATAAGCAAATTCAAGATCATTTTTAGATTGTGTTCTAGTATTTCATAAACATTTTACTGTTGGCTCACTCAGGATTTTTCTCTGTGCCCATGATCCACATGTCACTTCCAGGATTTGACCCAGAAAGTGAAACTGTTGTTCACTTTTGATTGCCTGACCATTTGCCTACCAAAGCTATTAATCCATAGTTGGTCGATTGGGGAATTATGTAGGGATTATACATCTTTGCCTGTTGAATGTATCAAAGAAGAAATTCAAAGTGATTCACACTCTGAAATGAATTGGACACTACTGTTTTTCTTTCAACTCCATGGAGCTCAACTCCCAACTTTTTCTGTAGGATCAGAATGTAGGTTAATAGAAGGAATTGCTTAATATTTGTGTGTATTACCTGTTCTAGGAAATTGAAAAGGACAAAAAACCAAAGGAGATGAAGGTCAAAGGGATCAAAATGAAAGGGGTGAAATCTGAAATCTCAGAGCTGAAAAGGAATGAACAAGAAGACGCAGTTTCGCAGTGGGCTGCTCTGTCTCAGAATGCTCTAAACCTTCCTCATGAAAACAAACTGACAGGCAATGATGGCACTGGTTTGGCAGCCGGCACTGACACTGGTGGGACAAAGGAGGATTCTCCACAGACACCCACTATGACAATGCCACGCATCAACCCAAATTGTGGAAATCTTACTGCAAATTTCAACTCACATTTCCTGTGCCCTAATTCAAGGTATGTAATGAAAAAGTGAATGCGGGTGGGGAATTGGAATGCTTGGGAAAGATCAATTTTTGCTCAAAGTTTTAAAAAGAAACAGTTTAACTGCTGAATTTAGATAAGCTATGTGTGATTTCTTATCGAGGAGCTATCCCTGCCACAGCATATGGGGTGGGTGGGAAGATATTAAATATGGAACATGCTTAATAAAAAATAAAAATCTAATGACATGAGTTCTTAGTTGAGAATGAATTAGTTACTTCATTTATCTGCTTGTTTATCAGATTACCTGAAAAAGCAAAGAAAAGACGAAGTCCTTGGCCACAAGTGTCACAAATAGGTCCAAATAACCGTCAAGAAGAAGGGACTATATCTCAAGTAAGAGTACAGTTTTAAAGATCAATTTGGTTCATCTGGTTATGTCTTTGAAGTATATTTTTAAGCCAATGGTTGCAATTCAGAGAATGATTGACATGCCTAAGGGCCAAATTTGATGTAAAAACAGCAGGCTCTTTCTTTAAACCCATTTGAGCCTGCCAGGTTGTATATAAAGCAGGGAGTGTTACTTTTTTATCAGCAAGGGTTCAGACATAGAATTGCTAAACAGTGCCCCTGCATTAACACTTACCTCTCTGAAGTCCCTACCTACATGCTTTTCTACTTAGCCCAGCTTTGCTGTGAGAAATGAGCCTCCGTTTCACCCATGGGCCCCTTTTGCACTCAGAATCAGCCTTCCACCTCTGCACACTTGCTGGTATTACTAGAAAAGCATTGAGCACTTGTTGAAAAAAATAGCAACAACTAAAGCACTATATGTGCAGGCTGACATTCATACCTTCCTAGCTTCTGGACCACAGCTGTTAAGCTTCAAGTGAATAGACTTATTCCCCCCGCCCTCCTCCCCAAGAGCTATGGATAGGTTTTCCCTTTGTTGGCGCTTACACCCAGGGAAAAGTGAAGGAAGAAGGAAGCTTTAGGCTGAGGACGTGGGTGGCGCTGTGGGTTAAACCACAGAGCCTAGGCCTTGCCGATCAGAAAGTCGGCGGTTCGAATCCCCGCGACGGGGTAAGCTCCTATTGCTTGGTCCCTGCTTCTGCCAACCTAGCAGTTCGAAAGCACGTCAAAGTGCAAGTGGATAAATAGGTACTGCTCCAGCGGGAAGGTAAATGGCGTTTCTGTGTGCTGCTCTGGTTCGCCAGAAGTGGCTTAGTCATGCTGATCACATGACCCGGAAGCTGTACGCCAGCTCCCTCAGCCAATAAAGCGAGATGAGCACCGCAACCCCAGAGTCAGACACGACTGGACCTAATGGTCAGGGGTCCCTTTACCTTTATGCAAGTAGCAAGATTTTCTGTGAAGGCTGGCTGCATTTTGACCAAAGATCACCCTCAGGGCAAAAGATCTCTTTGTCCAGTTAAAACAACTCACATATTTTGGAACCTTCTTCTAAGCACTAGCTTTGCACAACTGTTCCTTCACTCTCCTTTTGTTCTGCTTTTTTTAGTGCTGCTTTTCTCCTCTGCTTTTGCTGTATTATTATTTTATTTATATGGCTACTTACCCCTGAAGGTCTCAAGGTGACTTACATAGCAAAAAATACGGCTTAAAAAACATACAACGCTAATAGTGTTCACGCTAAACATCTCCTACTCCACAAGTTCACATCTCCCACCATAAATTTCTCACAAGTGATCACTGTAAAACAGAAAGCAATGAAAAACCATCTATTAAGGAAGCAGAAGACAAATATCAACATTCAAATGCTTGAGTGTACAAAAAAAGTCTTAACCTGGCACTGAAAATGTGTTAGACCTCCCTGTAGAAAAGGTGTTTTCTCATGTAACCCTTAGAAGGAATACTTAGAGGAGGATCTCCAAGGACAACCTGAGACTCAATGCAGATTTAAAAAGACAACGGCACTCTATAATGTAATCTGGTCCTGGGCTATAGAAAGCTTTACAGGCTAAAATGAGCACTTTGAATTGGGCCTGTAAAGCAACCTGGAAGTCAGTGCAGACAGACAATCATGAGTATTATATACTTGAACCTCCTGGTCCCAATTGTAAGTCTGGCCACTGAATTCTACATCAGCTGAAATTTCCACATTCTCAAAGGCAGATGTCAGCTCCTGATCACAAGCAGCTATGGCACTAATTGGACAGGGAGCAAAAAGATGCTCAGCTCCTAGTTCATTACAGCGCCAATTGGTAAGCTGGCTTGCAAGTGTGAGGCTAGTGACTACAGTCACCAAACTGCCTGTTTGCAAGTGGCAATGGATGCTGGAGGGCTGGGGCATGCAAGGCATTAGCCCCAGAGATCTCTGCTGGACTTCATGGGCCATAGCAAATGTCCCAGTATTCTGGGTAATGGGTCTGTTGTATAATGCATAATGTTCACAGGGTAGTGTGGAATACAGTCCAGATATCTCTACTACTGTTGCTCAAGGGAGTCTTCAGCAGATAAGAGAGCTGTCATGCCTCCCTGGTAGATGTTGTAAACCGAACAGGTGATTTAACTGTCCATGGAAATAAACAAATATGTTTTTTGCTGGATACTGCCAGCTACTAAGGAAAAAGACCTGTTGATCTTGTCTGAAAGATGCAATTTCTAATAGTTCTTCTAGCCCATAATAGTGATTTATTCCTGCCTGGTGATATAAGCGTCCTCAAAAGAGAGACTTTAAAGATTATTAGTACTTTGTGTCAAGGTCAGCATTAACTACATAAAGGCATAGATAAGTTGAAACTGTAGCACAGATGTTATCTTGGATACATGCTGATTCCATTTTTAGAACCAAATAGAGAAGGTCTCTCTGTATGAAAGAGCTGCTCAGATTGATCAAATGGTCACAATAAACAGAAAGAAACGCAATATTTCAAGATGTGAGAAGAAGGACATTCACTTCCCAGAGCTAACCACGGGGCAACAGAAAGAACTGAAAGGAATGGAAAGTATGCTTGCTATCTTCTATAGATTTTTTTCAGATAAATTGTAAGGCTCAGATGAGTTACTCTGAAATGAAACTTAAATATCTGTATATAAGATTTGTGGAACGTGCTGCAAAATCATACAGTTTTATTTAAGGCTTTCTTTTGATGAGTCAGATTCCTTCCTTTTCAAATCAAAAGCTGCATGCAAATATAACTAAACACAGAAATCAGCTCAGGGCTGGAATGTATGTAAATGCTGATTTTATTTATTTATTGTATTAGAAAGGGCAGTGAATTAAAACATTCCCTTCCCAGTGCTGCTGCTTCATAAAAAGAGACCCTTACTTGGAGCTGCTTTTAAGTAAATATTTTAAAAGTTGAAAAATACTGTCATGGATCTTCTGTATAGATTTTTCTTTGAATAACAGAACCCCTACCCCACATATCACAAACTGCTTTTGAACACAACACACACAAAATTTCAAAATTTTGCCATGTAGCTTGAGGTGAGATGGGGAATGACTTCCATTTCATAAAACTAAGGCTAAGGTTTCCTTGGGCCCACAGAACTAATTTCAGAGTTCCTTGAATTATGGCTGCTGTATTATGGTTCTGTATTTGAAGTGATGAAAAAGGTTGAGTGGTGGTGGCAAGTGTGCAGTTGAAGTGGTGGGTGGGCATGGCTGAATCTGGCCTCTGAGAATTGTGCTTGCAGCTGCAGAAATTTATAAAAATGAAGCAAAAGGAACCTCTTCCCAACACCACTTGTTAAACTGAGGGGTGGGTCCTCCATTGCCCCACAAACTTACCAGGTGTCACCATTAAGAGGTTTTCTCCTTTTTTAAAAAAAAAATGTGGAACCCAGAGAAAGGCTGGGAAAATGAAGTTGATGGTATGTATGACCGCAGCCAGTTCAGCATATTACTGAATATTATTATTATTATTATTATTTATTATACCCAGCCTTTTCCCACTGTTCGGGACTCAAAACATACAACCACAACAAAAACAGCACAGCACAGCAGCACCCCCTCATTAAAAGCAATCAGTTCCCCAAAGCCTGTTGGAACAAGAAGGTCTTCTTCACCTGCTAGCAGAAGGACAAGGAGGGAGCCCGTTTAACTTCTCTAGGGAGGGAGTTCTAGAGTCTGGGAGCAGCATGAGTGCCTGCCTGCCTGCCACTGTGAATCTGTGTTTTTGTAAAAAGCCAGAGTCTGATGCCCGTCTCTGGTGGTCATTTGTGGGGTTTGTGGACTACAGGGCCCCAGAGGGTGTCCCAAAGTCAAGAACTAAAAGCACCACTGAATGAATGATCAGTGGCAGGGGGATTAGTGCTCAAATATTTTCCTATTACCCCATGTTCAGCAGAAAAATGCCCCCTTCAGTTGGTTTTTCCCATGTGGGAGGTCACAGAATTGTGTTCACAAGAATCTGAATTTAAAAAATGAAAGCTTCCATGATATAATAAGCTCTAAAGCCAAAAATAACTAGTTACCTTTCATTTAAAAAAAAAAAAATCAATTAAATCATTGTTTTCTTTGTTTCCTTAGCTATTGGATTGTACATTTTTTATAATTTGAACTAGAAAAGTATCCAAATCTAGAAATAATTAGGTATTTGTTTGTAAAAGTTAAACAGGTAAGAGTGCTGAAGAGGGAGTCAAAGAAATCTGAAGTATCTAAAATACCATCTTTACTAAATGTGGATCAGAATCGTGAAAAACTTGAGGTAAATTCAAATTTCTTAGCCTACATAAAAACATGGATTCTGTATTTGAACAGTGAGTTAAGTGTGCCTATGCCAGTTTAAAATAATGGAATTAAAGATATGCTCTGTTGAATTGTAGCAAAAGAGTTTGTCAATATTTGGACAAGGTACAAATATTCTTGGACTTAGCTAAAATATATAATTACTGAGTTGTTGAAAATCAGAGAATACATGTAATATTTGCATCCTTTTGTCAATCATTTACAAGTAAATATAATGCATAATTGCATTCAATGGGAACATCTGCTAAAAAGCTGCAGAACTCTTTTAGAAATATTGATTGTATGTTTAAAAATGCTTTGCTTTTTTATTTGGAGGGAGATAGTTTTAATTTGATGAAAAAGTGAGTTTTCACTAATTGGCTTCTGTCAACTAACCTTATTTTTTAATTTAATATTTAGAACACAGGAAATGCAGGAAATACACCAAATGAAAACTAGCCAAGTTTGCCCATGAAACAGCATGCATCTTGGGAAGATGTACAATCAATGGGAAGATGTACTGGAGGAGTAAGACACTTGCTTTTCAAAAAAACTTTTCATTAAAAAAGTTTCATGAATAACTCTGCATACCATGTGTAGATCCTCTAATAAAGTATTTTGAAATGTGATGGTCACAAAAACATTCATTTTTACAATATACTGTATAGTATTTTTAAGGCCGGGGGGTCACTAGTATGGTGCCTATAGATACAATGGGACCTTTGAGGTCTTCCGCTGGTGCCCATGAGGCCTCTGCCCCTTGGTCATGAGACAATTGGGGTGGTTACCTTTTTATTCCTTGTAAAACATATAGAACTGAAGGAGGAAGTTGGAAGAGTGACACTCTTTCCTATTTCCTCTTTCTGCTCTATGTGTTTCTGAAGGCTCAGAATAAATATACTGAATTGGACTTTTACCCAGTTCCCTTGGAAAAAATGTGTGTGCACTTTCTCTCTCTTTTGTGAGTGGTGTGCAGAGGCAGATTTAGGGTAATGTGACTGGGCTCAGTGCCCAGTGTGGGAAAACAAGGGGGCGACGCAGCTATGACATAGTATACATGCAGAATGGAAGGTCAGAGGTGGGGGTGTTGAATTTTGGCCTTGCAGAGGGCGCTGCTGGAATTTGAAAGACCAAAGTCCACCCCTGTGGTGGGGCAGATGCAGGGGAGAAAAGTAACTGGAAACTTACTTGTGCCTATGGTAAAAAAGGTAAAGGGACCCCTGACCATTAGGTCCAGTCGTGACTGACTCTGGGGTTGCAGCGCTCATCTTGCTTTATTGGCCGAGGGAGCTGGCGTACAGCTTCCGGGTCATGTGGCCAGCATGACTAAGCCGCTTCTGGTGAACCAGAGCAGCTCACGGAAATGCCGTTTACCTTCCTGCCGGAGCGGTATCTATTTATCTACTTGCACTTCGACGTCCTTTCGAACTGCTAGGTTGGCAGGAGCAGGGACCGAGCAACGGGAGCTCACCCCGTCGCGGGGATTCAAACCGCCGACCTTCTGATCAGCAAGTCCTAGGCTCCGTGGTTTAACCCACAGCGCCACCCGCGTCCCTTTGTGCCTATGGTACTTGCTCAAAAATACAAAATTTGCTGAAAGGCTTAAAAAAGGTTGCAGCCACTGCAGATAGAAGCCTCACTAATGAAAGGTGGCTACCCATACACCAGCAAATTAGGCCTCCTGGACATCTGACATAGAATGGAAGAAGCGAAAGGGAAGAAAGACCCATGCACTGTTGAGGGAGAAGAACCATTGTTCCACTTGCAGAAAGCTAACCTTGCTATTATATTGGGATAAGGATATTGTTAGATCTGGCAAGCACTACTAAGGCCCAAAGAAAACTGTAAGAACAAGAATTTGGCTTGTGGAACAGCTCTAGCTAGCTTTTGAGTCTACCTGGTTTGCTTTGAGTCCACCTGCTGGAAAAAAGCAGGATATCATCTTTTATTACCATAGCTGCTTCTAGCAGCAAGAGATGACTGTCTCAGGGAGAAAACAAGTGGATAATTTCCTCAAACAGTTGCTTACTAATTTTTTGAGATAAATCATTGGGTGCTGGAGAAAGACAGCTTTCATCATAGGCTCCAAATTCTAGCTAGGCTCTTTCTTGTCCCTGATTGTTCACCAGGTGCAGAACTGAAGCAGAGCTTGCTTATTTGCTTGTAGCTTTCTGAAGTCTGGTTTGGCTGGTATCACACAGGTACTATCTATTTCTCTGCCAAAATACTGATGTTTGTTCCCCTTTTGAGAAGTGCTACTCAGGAGAACTTCCTGCTTTCCGGAAACAACTTCAGGCCCTTGCTAACGTGTGTGAGTGTGGGTGTGTGCTGGTGGTGGGGTAAGGAACTTAATACAAGTATTGTGTTTTACAACTCATCTAGCAGCCCCAAATTACTGGGGGTCTCAGCGAAGCACTTACTAAGCTTTCTCCAGCAAATCAACGCAGATACAAAACTTAGATTTTAATAACATTTTCCCCTTCAGCACTGGCCCCATAGCCAAAACTCATACTATATTATGAGAATCATAAGCCTTGGGCCAAGGCCTTGATGATCTGTTAACCTGCCTGATAATCTGGCCATGGTCAAAACAGTTGCAATTAAAATAAACAGTGCAGGGCCAAGTACAGTTAATGTTGACCATTTTGGTGGACCACCTGAATGGAGCTTGTGAATCACTAGTGGTCCACAAGTCACAATTTGTGAAGGCTCTGATCTATGAGGACAGACACTATCTTGTCCTTTGCCTGGAGTGGCAAAGCGTTGGGATGGCTCTGGTCTTTTTTATATTGAGGGGGCGGGTGATATTCAGAAATTCCATCCTCTTCTGGCAATCTGAAATGGTATAGGAGTACACTATGTCACTTCAGGATTCTACATGGGTAGATCAGGCTTAACTGGGTGTTGAAAAGTGGAAAAGGTAGCCTAGTTGGAACCAATTCTGCCAGAAAAGGGTAGCTGAAAGCAAATTGCAAAATGTGTTACTCGTGTGGAAGGAAGCTGGAACAGGAAAAGGGACCAGCAGAAGACTGGGAAGCTGCCTGCCTGTCCCCATATTCTTTAATGGAAGTCTGGCAGTTTTACCTCCCCCTAGATGACGTCCTCAGGACCACTTTGGAACTCTATTCAGTACAGTGTCAGTGGGATTTCAATGGATTTGAACTACCCTGTTATTTTGAAAGGACGCGCTTGCTATATTGCTAGATGTCTGGAAGCCATTGTGCCAAAGCAAGTGGGAGGAATAGTGTGAGCTGGAATTGTTTTTTTTGAACAGCATGGTTATTAAAGACCAGCTGGCACACCAGGAATTATGAGGCACATTTGAAAAGCCCTAGTTTATTTTTCTCATATCAGTTAGTACATACTCTGCTAAACTGCTTGTATTTTCCAGGTCAGAGAAGCTTTCGGAAACATGTTAATCCAACAAATAGTGAATTAATGCAGCCCCCCCCCACTTTATGGTTTCTCACCGCTTATGTTTTTTCATTCCCTCCCTCCTCAAAGTCTTGATAGAGAACAGTAAACATGAGGCAGTGAATTGTTCTATCTTTATATGTTGCAGTCTTTTAAAAGTCTGAGTGTATAAAGTAATTTTAGCTTAGCTCATTAGATGTTTCAGAGCCTATCATGACTGCACATATCATGGACATTAAACTGAATTTCTCTGGGTGTTCAATTGGGAACCTTTTTATAGGAGTAGGAGAGTATAGTCCCATTGTTGCTGTTTGTAATGCATGGTGGATCAGCAACATAAAATCTAAAAAAGAACACCCAAACCACACCACACTAATTATAGAAAGGCCATAAGCAGAGCATGAATGTAGCAGCCCTCTCCATCTTGTGCTCCTCAGCAACTGGTATTCAGAGGTATATTTTACACAAGTGATCTCCATTCCCTTGGCTTTACAATACTGTACTTCCTTACTGGTTACGTAGGGAGAATTCTTTTTTTAAGAAAGCAGACATCGAAGTCTTACGAAATCTCCTGCAAGTGAAGCACACAGGAATGGAAGAGCTTCAAAATTATGAAAAAGAAGGGGCTGCAAAGTGGAACAGGCTCAATAATTCACGAAAAATTAACAAAGCAAGATGACACTTTGAATTACATTCCACAGGAAGCCCAGAGCAACATCTTCTAGTGGTGAGGAAGTCTTGAGGCCAAAGTCAAGTACTCTTTGAATGTAGTAAATTCAGAAAAGTGGTATACAATTACTGGAGCTATCTACTGCAGCTAATCAAACACAATGACAATATGCATGGTAGAGTTATCTTTTGTCATATTTTTATTGAACCTGGATGATAAGAAATGACGCAGAAAGATAGCTACAGCAAAGCCCATTCATTTTTATGGTCTTGTCCTTGCTTTTCTGGCATGCAAGCTTTTCTACAGCAGGCATCAGCAAGACAATACTGAGCTGGTGGACAAGAAGCAAGACTTTCTAAACTCTACATGTGAAAATAATGAATATACACTATGTATAAAATGTACAACTTATATCTAGCAAGTACATTTCTATTGTAGGTAACAATTGCTGAAGGCAAACCATCATGTAATGAGTCACTCATATGCAACAGAATGCAGGGATAGGGACATTCTCTCTTCACAAATATGAGCCAGCCCTCTAATTACAGGTAGGGATGCATGGTTTACCACATTTCTGCAGCACTTTGTTAATTTTGTTTTTTAAAATCCTCATTAAAATTATTCAGCATTTTAGTATGACTTTCTCCCAATAAACACCTTTTTGTATGCAGTGTTGACTAATGTACACGCTTTTGCAAGCAATTTCTCCTAATATAATGCATGCCTGTACAGTGGTACCTCTGGTTACATACGCTTCAGGTTACAGACTCCACTAACCCAGAAATAGTGCTTCAGGTTAAGTACCTTGCTTCAGGATGAGAAAAAGAAATTGTGCTCCTGCGGCGCAGCAGCAGCGGGAGGCCCATTAGCTAAAGTGGTGCTTCAGGTTAAGAACAGTTTCAGGTTAAGTATGGACCTCCGGAACGGATTAAGTTCTTAACCTGAGGTACCACTGTATATTATTTTTCACTGTATTCTGTTTTACACACATTTTCCCCCAATGCACACATTTTTGAAAACATTCTTCAGTTGGAGAACTGCACAGCAAATTTCAAAGGGTGTCTGGGTTTCGATTCCCATATTGTTTTGGAAAGTCCAAATTTGATAAATTTATCATCTTTAAACGCAAACTGATTCCAACCCCCACTCTCTAATTGAGGGAGAGTGAATTTGCTGTGGCCTGCAGAAACAAATGGTCGCCTCTTCCTTTCTCATTGATGACACAGATGTTTAACCCTAGCCAGCTATGTGGCAGCAGTGATGGAGGGGGCAGTGAGTCACTGAAAATAGTCAGTTGTTGATCAGCTTCTCAGAAGCAATCCAGATTCTGGCCATGAGGCTACAATTGCAAGTCTTGTTCTGCTAGCAAGTCTTGTTTTTCAGACCTGAAATAGGAAATTAGGAGTAACGAGGAAAAAACCTATTTTTGGGAAAAAAGCAAAGTCTTTGTTTCCTATGCATGGAAACTATACAAACTTGTATAAGGCAAAATTACATCAGACAAAAAACTATCCAGTTATAATTAACAGAATGTGGGGGACTCTTGAGTCACCAGTGTCCACCTGCTAATTAACACTGAAAACTCCTTGTTGCAGTTTTAAAAGCTTTTTGGGGTCACATGAGAAACTCCAGTTCAGAACAATGTGGCCATTCTTTATATGAATTCCTATGGGAATTTATCTGAAAACTTTAGCAGACGAATGCTTCTGCCCCAGTAGTTAAATCATAGTATTTGGAGCCTGGCAGACTGATAAATCATACAAGCTGTGATTCAGTTTGAAGCAACTTTTAGCATTTCTTAACCTTTCTGATTTGGCTGAAAATATTATTATTATTATTATTAATAATGGTAATACATATTTTATTATTTATACCCCACCCATCTGACTCGATTGTCCCAGCCATTCTGAGCAGCTTCCCACATAAAAAAAGAAGCACAACTTTATGTCAAGCATTAAAAACTTGACAGGGCTGCCTTCAGATGTCTTCGGAAAGACTTACAGTATAACTACCCTTGCAATCCAATGGATAATAAGCATGAGTTACTTTAGCATATTCTTTTGTGTTCCTCACATGAAGTCACAGGATAGAATCTGACATGAATGCTTTAAAGCCTTTTTGTGAAGTCACAAGAACTGCACCCATTTCTGCCCAAGGCCAGCTGACTCATGAGAGTCTGTTGCCACATCTCTTGTTTCTATAGTAATAATTGCATCGACTAAATAAAAGCGAAATGCAGTTGCTTATTAACATCGAATTTATGACTCCCTAAATGTGCAGGACTCTGGCATATCTCTGTTGCTTCCCAAGATGGGAGCATTTTAAAAGCTCCACACAGCTGGGAATGTAGCTCAGTGTGCTCTCTGAAGTAACAACAACCATTATGATTTGGCTTAGAGGGAATTTTAAAAGAACCCAATGCACAGAGGTACCATGAGGCTCTCAAATAATATCATGGCAGAAGCTCCTTTGGGCTCCTGGACTGCAATGTATTTAATTCAATTATAAATTCCAGCCTCTCCATTCCCTATATTAAAACCTCAGTTGATCTGGCTGGGAGCAGATTTCACATCAATAGGCTAGCTTTCCCCCAGTCACAAACTCTGTCTTTCAAAGTCAAGGTGTATTTCTTCCAGGAACAAGTTCTGCTATTGTAACAAACAAACTACTGAAATAAGCTAATAAGTAGCTGTGGCTTCCCTGTCTTCTAAATCTATTGCATTCTGATGCATTCTTTCCCCATCTTGTTTTACCTGGTTGCAAGGGGTGTATAGATCGGAATTTGAGTGACGCTGAGAATGGCATGGGCGCACATGTGAATTATGAACAGCACAGGGAAACACCCTATTTTTTCTCCTCTGAAGTACGTCATATGATTGGAATTTGGCTGTGCTTCAAAGCATGATGTAGTGAAATGCAACAGGGTTTAACAGCAGTTTCCCTGTAGTAAATTATTTCCCAAGGTCTATATTCCTTTTAGCTGCACTTCAGTGGAGTTAAAGGCCTGCCAGAGTAAAGAAATATAGATGTGGTTTTTGAGGAAGCCTTCACCTTATATTCCAGCTTTTAATGACATATTTTTATAATAAGAGAGCCAGTGTGGTGTAGTGGTTAAGAGCGATAGTCTCATAATCTGGGGAACCGGGTTCGCGTCTCTGCTCCTCCACATGCAGCTGCTGGGTGACCTTGGGCCAGTCTCACTTCTCTGAAGTCTCTCAGCCCCACTCACCTCACAGAGTGTTTGTTGTGGGGCAGGAAGGGAAAGGAGATTGTTAGCCGCTTTGAGACTCCTTAAAGGGAGTGAAAGGCGGGATATCAAATCCAAATTCTTCTTCTTCTATAATAATTATTATTTTGCAATTGCATCATAAAATATAATTTAGAGAGCAGTCTAGATGCACATGTACATATTCCAGCCCTATCAAGTATTTTACTCTACCAAAATCCCTTTTTCAATGTTATCAACCCCACTTTTCTTTGGTTGGTTAAAATTTCACTGCTGAATGTTCAGCCAGTCATAATGCTAGTCCTTGCATTGTGCATCTGGGATGGGCTACACTACATGTTCTCATCACTGTGACACTGCACAAAGCAGGAGTTGGACACTAAAGAGACACTTTATCTCGGATAGCAGAAACGAGCATGGCATGGGAAGATCCTGCTGCCCATCATGCTTTTCGCTTTGTTGATATTGCTGATGACAGGCGCTCTGAGTCTTACACATCCGCATGATGACAAAGCAAACATTCCACAGATGCAGCTTTTCTTTGGTGAGAAAAGTGCTGCCTGTTGAATTTCTTCAGCTCATAAGAATCCAGGTAAGGATATGAAACCTCTCTCTGGTGAAGAGGTGGCAGTCATACTTTGAGCACACCAGCCCCATGCCTCCACCCTCACCCCAGAACACACCTGGCCCTAATCTTAGCTCTCAGGAGCCCTGCATGCTCACTTTAATGGTGACGTGACACCAATAAATTTGACGTGACATTTGCTTTTATCTCATTGTTATTGTTTTGAACGAATATACAGTACTGTGATGGCAGTGGTGGAATTGTGGGTGAGGGATAGGCATCAATGGCAGCTTTCCACCTGTTGTGAATAGCTGGCTGGGGCACTGGTTTGGATCAGGACCGTGGCAGGAACAAGGCATTAAAGCCCTCTTCCCCTAGGCTGTGGTGCTGATCTGCAACACAGCTTCCTGCTCAATATCGGCTATTTGTTTAATTAAAAACAAAATTATACAAGGAGAAGTGAAATATACTCTGAGTCCTGTAGTGATTTCATGCTCTTTATTGCAGCTTGTAAAACATTGATTGAATTGCCCCCCAAACCTCAGGCTTTTATATACATTATTTACACAATGAGTCCCGTCTGATTGCATGATTCTGCTTCCCTCCTGGAGCCTGATTGGTCTTTTCCTGCAAGCCAATCAGTTGTTGCATTCTACGATCCTATTGCCTATTGTTCTAGGATCCAAGCTTAGTACATAACAGGAAGCTTGCTCTCACCTACTTGTTCTCCTTGCCCAAACTTATCCTTTTTTCCTAGTTACTTCCACATGTGGAACTGAGCACAGTGCATAGCTGTACTTCCTTAAGAGTCAAGCCTTAAGCACAGTTTTCTCTTTCTTCAGGATCCGAGTGGGTTTGAAGGTAACACTACAAATGGCTTTGTTTTTAAGACCTCCAGGTATAGGGTGGTATATAAATAAAATAAAATAAAATAAAATAAAATAAAATAAAATAAAATAAAATAAAATAAAATAAAATAAATAAAATAAAATAAAATAAAATAAAATAAAATAAAATAAAATAAAGTTTGTGTTTTCTCATTTTTATCTTGTTGAGGGCTTTGATGGCCTCAGGCTGTGAAGCGGTTTATACATTTGTAAAATAAATTAAACTGGTTTAAATTGTAGTCCAACAGCAATGTATGAAGGTCTACAGGTTCCCCACCCCTGAAATACAACATTCCAAAGAACATCAAGTCCTTGAGTGAACTGTCAAGTTAACACAAACGAAGCACTTGATAGCCAACAAAACCTGTTTCGGGGTAAGTCATTCCGGCCTCTGGGTTACAGAAACTTACACGCCTTTTCTTTTGAAACAGTTGCACATTTCCCTTTGCTCAATGCCACTTCTGTGTATTTAACCTTCCCTAATTTCATCTCCTTGTTCCTTATTTTGTTTTACAGTAGCTGTCATTCTTCAGAGTCCCAGGCCATTTGAAATCCCTGCCTCAAGCAGAGCATTTGCTTTTCTCTTCTCCCTGCCTGATCTGGCTGTCAATTTCTCATGCCACACTTCATAAAATTTGTCCTACAAGGGGTTGGTGTCTGTGAGGGCAGGGGGTGGGGAGGGGACGGACGACGACGGACATTCTTCAACTCTCATAATTATCCAGATACAGACGACATATGAGAATTCTGTGTTTTGCTTTATTCTTGAGGACCTTGAGAACCTCTCTGGGAGGCCACACATTGGTTTGGGGCAGCAGTGCCAAAGGGAAGGTTGCTTAATCCTTTATCTCATGTCATTTTTAATATTGAAATTGAGCCCTGCTGCTAGCCTGAAGAAGAGTGTGCATGTGGTGGCTGGGTGCGGGGGCAGGGGGAGAGATAAGTATATACGTATTGTCTCCCCACCCAAAAAGCAATATCAGGGGAGTGATTTCCATCTGAGATATGTGGGTAGAAAGAGTTAAATACCCCTCTCTTAAGGCTACTATCCTGATCTAATTTAGGAGTTCACATGCCTGCTTCTAAAACACACACACACAATTAATGAATATTTTGTGGGCAGACCTAAAAAAATGGAATGTAATCACTGCTGAATTGAATGATACCGTGTAAACCAGGCATAGGCAAACTCGGCCCTCCAGATGTTTTGGAACTACAACTCCCATCATCCCTGACCACTGTACTCTTAGCTAGGGATGATGGGAGTTGTAGTCCCAAAACAACTGGGAGGCTGAGTTTGCCTATGCCTGGTGTAAACAATGGATCCAGTTTGCTTTCTCTTTTGCTAGCTCTGCCATTTCTCGGGTTCAATAAAATATAGTGACTGATATATATGACTCTCATCAACTGGGATTACTGCAGATATTCCTTTCTTTATCCAGTTGTGCAAAAGGCAGATCAGCACAACCTGTGATCTGTCAAGCCATAAGCAGCCTCCCTGTGATACACTGTTGCTTACTCAGCAAACCACCTGTTTTTGCAACCTGCCTGGGGCAAAGGGCTGTCAAGCAAATGCCAGCTCACAGTACTGTACTGGGCATTTGGTTTGGAAAGTCATGTAGTGCACACCTGGCAAAAGACAAGTTTCAGTTATTCCCACTTTTATTTTTGGTCAAATGATGTCCAATAGTAGCAGGTATAACTATCAACCAAGTAAGCAATTGCTCTTTAGGCTTCTTCTGAATTTCCTTCTTCATATTGGCTCCACTCTCAGAGGTAACTGATGTAGAACTTGATTGATTTTGCTCCTGAGAGCTGACAGAATGTCTTTGGCTGCTAAATCTTGGTTCATGCTTTCCTGGATCTCTTTAGGTCTTATGCAGAATCCCTCACCACTAGAACATGCTCAGTCATAACTGAACACGTGGCAAAAACTCCAGGACTGTACAACATCCAGAGATCTGCACACACATGTATTCCAGTGCAGCAGGCACAACTCCCTATGTACAGCCTACAGCAGGAAAGACCTGTTGTTGCTTTTCGATACAATCTAGTGGAGTGCAGCCTGTACAGTATTCTCAATACTGCCTTGCTCAGTTTGCAGCTGAGATATTCAAGATTGCCGTAATTGAACTAGATAGAAAAACAGGTCCAGAAATATGTGCCATTGTGGTGCAAGATTCTAACAACCAACCAAGTTTAGCTGAAACCTGTCATGTTTCTGAGCCTGCAGTTATTTGTTATTTGACTTGTTTCACATTTGAATTAATAAGTTCCTGGTTCACGGCTTGTTCTGTTAGCCACTACATTTCATTGTAGTGGCTGAGAGTCCTCAGCAAACTGCAGTCTCTTAGAAGAAACTCCCATCCTGCAATAGGGGAGTAATAATACTGACCTACCTTGCAGGACTGTTGTACAAGTACCTGTAATATTTCCTGAGCACCTCGAACACTTAAAAGCTAAATACTAAATATTATCATTCAGGAATACTAATATGTCTTTTAAGTGGACAGATATAACTGCTTTTATTTGATTGCATAAGTACACACAATATGCCCCAGGTCTAGGCCCTGGACCTTTTCAGCTCTGGACTCAGGGACCAAGTTTTAAAAAACTTGTCTGCAAATTGCTCCTACTAAACAGAGAAGGTAGATTCATGATCTAATCTATGGTAACCAAACAGTGATACATAAATAATTTCAGGTTGCCACACCATTCTATTCCTCCCTCTTAATAGAGGCTCTGAGTTAGAACATTTTGTTGTGTAAGGATACAAACTATTTTCAGTACCACAATAATTATCCTAATTGCATCGCCACCTATTTATAACACACCAAAGGCACCCGGCAATGAGGTTTGGCAGCACTTGTCCAAAGGACAAAGAGGGAAAATGTTTATCCAAATTGAAATATGATTCAACAATGGCTTTGAAAAGTGTGTCTTCATTATAATTATGCAGATGAAGAATGTGGTGTTACTTTACTGTATAAGCACACAGACTTCAAACAGTGTTAATTTATTAAAATCCCGAAAGGTCAGAAGCACACACAGATTCCTTAGTGTGGATCTCAGTGTCAATGGGACAGCTTTCTGTCCCAAAGAGCCCTAACATAACACTTCACATGGAGTACTCTGTGGGATAACCAATTTGCTTAAGTCTAATTAATGCAATAAGGGGTTAAGACCATTGAGTAAGCTGTCCTGTTAGGCTTAGCTCACCTTGGGTGGGACTGCATAATCCTTTGTTCCCCTCAATATCCCCTTCCCCGCCAGAGAAGCTCAACACGAGAAGAGGTTTTGAGCTGGGCTCAGACCACATGGATCTTACAAGCCATTCTTGTGTTTCCATACCAATAATTTAGGAACTTCCACCACTGTAACCATGTCAACTTTTACTGCCAGTGCAACTTTTTCTGAATGCTGTATGTAAAAGCACATGAACTTGACCTTGGTCTTTTTTCTATGCTGGGAGGAGGGAAACTTTGGAAGGAAGTTAGAAGAGCAAATTCTAAAAGTCTAACAGCCTATATTTCCACACTTTACTTTGCTGCATTTTTAAACATTTTAAGTCTCTGTTGAGGTTCTCTCCCCAAGGAGTACTTGCCCCAAACCTGAATTTTGGCATCCAGGAATTCCATAAAGCAGTGTGCTCAGCATAAAAGCCTGGTAGACCTTAATCTTGGTATTAGCTGTTAGCATCACATTCTCCCATACACTTTGCCTTTGGGAGAGGTGAGGCATTGCTGTAGCTGCCTTGCCAATATCCTTGTCCCAGCTCAGTATTGCCAGTGGTCAGGGATGATGGCAGCTGTAGTCCAACAACATCTAGAGATCACTATGTTGGCTGCCTCTGTATTAGTCTATCACTTACTGTGGCCCAAGTCACTTAGGTTCCATTTTGAACCTCATAATCAAGCTCAGGAAAAAAAATCTGTCTATAAAAGGCACAAGAAAGTTTCTCTCACTTTATCAGATGGGTTTATCTTATGGCCTTGCATTCATTCATATGGGTAAGAACTCATGAGAGTTGTTTTTCTTGCGGTTTCAATTTCCTTCCCAGGTACTCATATCTCTCAAAGCCAGAATGTGCCAATCCCTTCTGTATGGGCATAAAGAGAAAAGACAGATTTCCTGAAGATTTTTTGCTTTTGTTTTAAGGGGATGGATTTTATATCTCTTCAAGCCAATTGCCAAATGCATGCAATTGTAATGCAAAGCTGTGGCATCACATTATCTCCATGGCAACTGCCTCTTTATCCCTATGATCTATGCCGTATTTACAGAGCTTCTGTAAATGAGCAGGAAATAAGAAAATACTCATTGGGTTATGTAGCATATCACTCTAGGAATGGTTGGAGCCAAGAGACTTTTGATACAGATTATCAATACTTTCTAGCATATTAATTTAAACACTGCAAGCTTTTGTTTTACCAAGGCTCACCACCCTGGCATCTCTTCACAATAGCAGCAATTAACATGGGAATGTATGTCTATATTTAAAAACATGTTTATAATTACCTTCATCCTTTTTTACATTTCAGGGCAGCATAAAACCAATAAACAGAAGAACAATACAATAACAGATCAATAAATATAATCTGTAAAATTAACTTCCAACAGGCTCAAATACTTGAGCAAACAAAAATACTTTTGCCTGGAACCGAAAATATTGCAATGTTGGCATTAGGTGAGCCTCTGCTGAAAAAGTCCTCTCCTGGAATACCATACCTCTGAATATATGAATTAAGAAAGGTTTTTAAATGAAAACAAGAAAAAACCACTCCACCACAAGTTTGCAGTGCATTTTCTTCACACTACTCATCAGGGATGAAAGGAAGGGCTTCTAAACCAGGTAGTGTCATTTTCCAGACTTGACTTGTTTCCCCACTCCCCTGGAAATTAAGCACTGGTGATTGGCAAGCACATAACACCTGCTTGACGTACTTATATCTTAGAAGTCCAAGGACACACAGTCGAGACAACCAATTTCTGAGAGTGGAAGTGTAATCAGGGTCTGAATAGCAGTGTAAGTTTAGTGGGAATCCACCCAGCCCACCCCATTAAGCTACAAATGCTGATGGTTATTTGTTAGGGGGTTAGTGGCCCTATACATTTTGATCTGGATCACCTCCAGACGAACCATATTTTGCAGGAGAGATTCAAGTACAGAATGTAAATTTAAGCTTGCACAATCACAGTGGATTAGTCTCCCTAGCTTAACAAATCATTTCTTAATAACAAATTCAGACTTTTTCCAGTTAAGAAAATCACAGGGAAATGCACCAAAAGGTGTGGGATAAATAAATTATTAATGAGAAGGTTTATAAACACTGCACAAGCAAATTCGGATGAATGATCACTACCATGTCAATATAATGTTGCATGCCCCCCCCATCTGCGAGTGGTACAAGATTGCAGGGGTTCCAGGCTCGATTTTCATGGTTTGGTTTCCTAGGAATGAGGGACAGTGAATACTGCAGTGCCTTTATGATATATGGTTTATTTACACATATATACAACCTGAACCTACAATGGAGACATTCCCAGTATTACACTCCAAGAGGGTCTCTTGCGTCTCCCATAGCCACAGCTTTAGATCCCAGTGGAAATCAGGCATGGCTCTAGCTCTCAGCCGCCCAGCCTTCAGCCTGCATCCAGCTTCTACCTCACACAACTCACCCTTGGCTTTTTTCCCCCTAACTAACTGACAGTTGAGAAAGAGGGCCCCCACCCATTTGTTGTCTGGCACAGAGCTACTTCCTTTGTTACCTTAATGACCCATATTTAGGGGCCATTACCAAGAAACTTGTCTGGCCACTCCAGCAATTGGATCCTTGTTGGATCTAGGAATTAGGAGGGACTCAGGCATATAGCCTACCCTTGAATCTGATGATGATGATAAGGATAATGATAATGATATACAACCTGACTGTGTACAAATCAGAATGAATGCTTAATAAAGACTGACCATGTAAGCTTTCTGCAAGAAAATCAGGACAAATGCTCAGTAAACAGGCTAGCTGGAGGAGACCCTGGTGCTCAGAGGCAGAATAAAAATGGGAAAAAGCTTTCACAGCCAGTCTGGATGCTCTTGCCCAACCCAACCAACAGAGGCCCTCCTATAATGAAGTGACGTACGGCAGTTCCACAATAATTGGTTATATTTTTGAAGTTTTCTTGCTAATGTTTCATTCGTGTTCTTAGAACATTGTCGAGGTGGCGACAGTGCTTCCTTTTACAAGAGAGAGGTGCCAGGAGGACTCAGGCCTGCGTGGGAGCTTTGCCATCTGCCCTGGAAGGAAGCCACATGCTTCTTAGCTCTAAAGCAAAGATCACACATGCATTTTCAAGCGCTTTCGGGATTACTTGGGAATCTTCTCCAATTAGAGTCAATGTGCATCTTCACCATTCGCAGGTTATGCTTTTCCCACTTTCAATGTTACCCTGCCACACCATCCACTTTCCTAAGCTGGAGGCTGCCCCCAAATGTGAACAGCTCTGTGCAACAATGCACAATTGAGGATGTAAATATGTGCTTTAGAGACGAAACTCCTTTTCACATACGACAGAGGGATACAGGGACACGCAGGAGGAGCTAGAGTCCAGCAGTATAGCCTGGCCTAAAAAAATTGGGGAAGTGAAAACCAAGGAACTTAAAAGCACTTCTGCCCATAAAACAGTAAGCCCCATAGAGTTTGACAGACCTTAATCCCAGGAATGTATGCACAGTGTGCAGAAGGGAACCCCTTTTCAGCTCAAGGGCTGCATTATTTTGCCTTTGGTGGTGGATCAAAAGCAAAAGTGGGCAGGGCAACACACATATGACTCTGACCTTTTTACCATTGTTTACATTCCAACCAGGCAAAAACCAGATGCTTCTACACCTCGATCCAAGCAAGCAAGAGACATTATCACAGTTCAAGGGCACATTCAAACTAGCAAAAGCACTTGAGGAGGACCTGGAGCAGAGCTAGTTAATAGAGGCTTGAGGAGAGGGGCATGGTCTGTGTAGAACCATCTCAAGGGCTGTATATGGCCTCTGGTCCCCTCACGCTGGGTGTTTAAGATTGGCACCTGAAATTCCTGGATATAAGGATCCAAAAGGGCAAGTTAATTGCATGTCTTTGCCACACAGATTTAATTATATTGATTTGGAAAGGGTGTGGTGCAGAGTTTAACAGGTCAGTAAATCCTGAATTACAGTATATCTGTATTGGCAAGTATATACACCCACTTGCTCACCTATGTCCCATTTAAAGCATACTTGAAGGCATGCCAAGGGGTTGGTGAAATCAGCCCCTACTAGGGGCGCAGTCCATGGGGGTGGGCAGTCATAAAAAGCACCTATCAGATTATGGAGTGTATGACATATATGTGTGTGGCAACACACCATCACTGTCACAGCAAGATCAAACGCAGGAAAATCTTCCCATCCTTCTTGCACTGTGGTAAAGTGACTTTTTCACTTGGGGGGGGGGGGCACCAATATAGCTCCTTGCCAAAGGTCCTGAGCTACGCCACTCTGAACATTCTGTAACTCATGACAGAATCTGTTTGTTCATGGCTTTCGTTTGCCAGATTAGCCTCACAAATAATGGATTCTGAACATTTCATTGTTTTAAATTGTTGCTTTGGCAATCTCGTGCCATTTCACAGCTATCTATCATTTCTGATTAGTATAAAGAGAGAGAAAATAACTTCCACAGCTAAACTATCACATCAAACAAGACTTTCTCCTACAGAAAAATCTGTTCGAGAATTTACTAGACTCTGTGTCAATAGCTCATCCATTCTGCTTTGATCCTCCTCTTCAGCAGTGATTCATGTTGTGTAAGTTCATTCTTCACTGTATGAATCTGAATTAATTTGAATTAACTGTAATTAAATTTACTACCACCTGCCACTTGTAAGATAAAGATGTGGAAAAAGACTGATCAATTGAAGTCAATGGCAAGCACCCACCGGCTTCCATAAAGGCAAGATTTTACCAGATTGCTTCATAATGAAGGATTCCATTAGATGCTCTATTGACACAACAAATCATACTTTATTATTTATAGAGAATTCCTGCATTGCAGGGGGTTGGACTAGATGACCCTCGAGGTCCCTCCCAACACTAAAATTCTATGACAACTGGAATTTTGGGTTTGAATGTGACCTGCACAAAGCTATGCACAAGAATTTTCTATTTTTTTTAAATGAATATTTATTAGCATTTTCAATAATAAACATAGACACAAAAAAGAAAAAGAACAAAAATAACAAAAATACAAAAAACTTCGAAAAAGACAATTAAAAACAAATAAAATTTCAGTTACTTATTTTCATATAACTTCTTTCTCAGACCTCCTCCCTCCTCCCCTTCTTGTATTCCAATTCAAGTTATTAATCCCGCAAATCCTTATTACTTATTTCTCAACCTTCACTTAATATTTTTTACATACTGTTATCTTACCTTTCCTTTTTCTTCCATTAAATTACTTTTGCATACCTTATTTTCATTTCATTTTGACCATTCTAAAAACCAATTTTAACTTATCTAATCTTAAGCATCTTATGCATCATTTCTTATTCTTTAACATATTTCTTAAAGTCGATCAATTTTTCCCTTCCACGGCTTCCCCAACTTCCATACAAATAACAAAACAAATTAAAACAAAGTAATTAATAATTATGTACCCTTTGGATTACCCAACTCCACCCCCTCCCTTTCCCGGTTTTGGTCCCCAATAAGTGTTCATCAGTCAATACTGTTTAGCCCGGAGATCTCACGTCCGAGGCTCTCAAGTCATCCTCAGTTCCTCTCTGCCGGCCTCTTGGATAGTCCTTTAGGTTAAGCCCCAAGGCTCGGAGGGGCTCTGACCCAACAAGATCCATATTTTTTCCAGTTGACCCTTCATGTTTAAAATTAGTGCTTATGAGGTGCTCCACTCTCAGGTTTACAATTTCAGTCCAGACTTTCCACCTCAAATTTTTATTCTCCTTTGTTGTCTGCATGTCAGGCCCCGAATTGTAACTCTCCCTTAACATATGCAAAGTTACCACTCCTCCTTCCTTTTCTTCAAAAACAACGTGTGTCTCTTCCATAATCTCATGGCTCTCAGATTTCTCTTGTTGTTCATTTGTATAAACTTCTTGCTTCCACTCCCTGTCAGTTTCAGCAATGTTATTTACTGCCAGGACCAGAGTGTTCACGCTTGTAGTCAAAACATCGGTCTGGTCTTGTAACTTTCCCAGGAGAACCAGTATTTTATTAAGTTCAGTCTGATTTTTACTTCCTTCAGCCATTCTTGTAATGTCCCTACCCCCCGCAAGGGGGATTTTGGTTCTTCAATGTCTTTCAGTATAAATCGAGTAAACAAGTTAGTTTGTATCAACTCTCCCTTATTTTCAAGAAATTGCAACAAATATAGCCAGCAGATGCAACAAAGACAAAGTTCCCTTTTTCCTTTCCTTTTGACAGCTAATTTGACAGCTGTCAAATTCTTCAATACTTCCTCAACAGGCTCTCTCGCGGGACGCCCCCGGGTTCGGGGTGGTGGTGAAACTTTAGCTCCCAACGTTACATTTATCCTCCGGTAAAGTTCTGTAGTGTCAAGCCATGAAGGTTAAAGGCTTTTTTTTAAAAAAAGAAAGAATTCTCTCGACCTTAAATAGCAAGCTCTTTGCTTTAAAATATTTACAAAGGGGGGGGGGCGACTTCCTTTTTGACCCTTCCCCGCTCGTTCCTAATTCAGCAAAAATTTCTTTAAATTCCAAATTCCATATTTACTCACGGGTTCTTATTTTTAAGTCCAAATGTTCCAAGGAAAAAGTCAGCGCTTCTCCGACAATGGCATGCGGCTTCGCTCCGCAGAAGGAGCAATCTACTCACAGCACCACGCCACCCCCCGTCCCCGTTCTGGAGCCTTTAGAAAGGCTCCTTCGCAGTTTGGGGGGGCGCAAATGGTGCCCGCCGAGTCACCACGCTCACAGGCATCAGCGCCTGTGATTTTTAAGGGTCCCCGCGTCGCTGGCGCGGACAAGACCCGATCCTGCGGAGCCGATTCCCTCCGGAGCTCGGAGGGAATCCGCCATTAGTCGATGGTGCTAACCCGGAAGTCGGTGCACATGCACAAGAATTTTCTAAACACTTCACCTACATGTTAAAAAGATTGTGGGGGAGAATATAGCAGGATCCCATTAGTTTAGGAGTAATATAGCCATTTTAATTGTTCCACCAGGCCTTTGGTTAGGGCGCAGCCTGACTCGCTCCTCTGGCAACCTGCACAGAATTTTGCTTAACGGTTGCCCCCAATTTGATTTTAATTAATTTTTATAATGAAATGTTTTTAAAATGTTTGATTATTTGATTGTTTGATTATTTGATTGTTGTTAGCCGCCCTGAGCCCGGCTTCAGCTGGGGAGATCGGGATATAAATAAAATTTATTATTATTATTATTGATTGTATAGAGACTTTTCACGGTAACAATTTTAGCACTTGCAGTTATCATGGGAAGGTGCTATTCACATACAGTACAAGAGCATTTTGGTTCAATTTCCTTTTGTCTTTAACACCCTGAATCCAAGGATCTTGCCTAATAACATAAGCTAAGGGTGAAAATTTAAAGAGAGAGGCAAAAGTCAATCATAGGGCTGTTCACATGTTATACTGAACACTGGTACAAACTGTCTCTATACACATACATACAAGTGTTTGTGTGGCAGAGTATACTGGTTCATTTTTACTGCTCAGCCATTGCATTCCAAGGTGGATAAACTTATAGTTATCAAACATTACACATAAGGTACTACTTTTTATGTACACAGGTGCATGGATTGTACACTTGTTGAATGTAACACCCCTCAAATATCGTGCCATAAAGTAGAACCAATGGTGTGGTAAGAAATAGCCATTGGTGATTATGCAACAAGTTGGATTCCTGTAGGAAGCATTTTTGCTATAGCAAATTCTGCAAGAATGTACAGCAGGTAAAACAGGTCTTTCAAGCATCTAGGGAAGGGACTAGTATTGATAGGAAATAATGCTTCTCAGCAACTGCAATTATATCAAGAAAAGTTCTCTTTTGGCCTGATCAGTACATATATATTTTACAAACACCACCTGATATTCATAGAGCAGCCAGTACTTGTGCGGAGTCTCATATCTAGGGCCTTAGATACATAATTTACATCGACATTGTTCAGACAAACAGATTTTACAGTCTGATGTTTCCAATGGAATCTTGCTTGACTTTTGAAGAACGAAAACTGCTGGGTTAAAAGAGCTGGAAAACCAACAGGATACGAGTTGTCTTTTACCCAAGAACTTTCCAACAGTAAGAGCTGTTTGACAGTGCAACAGACTCCCTCGGATGGTGGTGGACTCTCCTTTGTTGGAGGTTTGTAAGCAGACCTTGGATGGCCATCTGTCATGGATGCTTCAGTTGAGATGCCTGCATTGCAGGGGGTTGGACCAGACGACCCTCGGAGTCTCTTTCAACTCTGCAATTCTATGAATGCAAGGAACAGAACGGAGTCCCTGACTGCCCTTCGTGAGGGCGGTGCGTGTCTGCTCCTAGACACCACCACCAATCCCTGGCCGCCCGGCCCACAATATGAGAAGAGGAAATCACTAGGCAGGAGCAGTAAACAGCGGGTGCGCCAAACTTGCTAAGAAGTTCTCTTCTTAGCAACCCTCCATGGAGCCAGCGCTCAGCAAAAATACAAAAAAAAAATCCCTGCGTTTTTATGGTGACCCTATGGATTTAAATTTTTAGCGGTCTCTCGTCTCCTCCCCAAATCACCCTGCTTGTCAAATAAACTCGCCCCGCCCGCCCCAGAATCCCGCGATGCCCCCGCCCCGAGGAACGTGCAATAGGCGAGGATAAGCACCGAGGCCTGGCGCTTCTGCGCCTGCTCCCAGCGGCGCGCGCAGGTTCCTTAAGGCGGCCCCACCCTCCCTCGCTATTATAACCACCCGTAGAGGGGCCCCCTGACGCATGCGCAACTCCTCTTCTCGAGCAGGCGCGAGGCTCTTCCCTTTTGCCTATTCCGAGGAGGAGGAGGAGGAGGGTGGGAACCGTGGCCGGGTGACGTCAAGGCGCGGCAGCCATTACACGGAGGGGAGAGAACCAGCGAGCTTCCGAGTAGCCTCCGCCACATTGCTGCTGCTCCTCTCGCCGCCTCTGAGGGACGGACCCGGCCTTTCCTGCCTCTCTCTCTCCTTCCCTGCCCCTCCGCCCGTCGTTTCTTTCCCAGCGAGAGGCAGTGCAGTCTCTGTGCGGAGGGGGAGGAGGAGGACGGCGGCGGGGGCTGGGCTGGGGCGGCGGGTGCCGGCGAGAGGCAGAAGAAGGGAGGAAGGGAGGAGGAGGAGGAGGAAGCAGCGGGGGAAAGAGCGGCGGCAGCGGCTGGGCGAGCAGCGAGGATGGAGGAGAAGGTCTTCACCAAGGAGCTCGACCAGTGGGTGGAGCAGCTGAACGAGTGCAAGCAGCTCTCCGAGGGCCAGGTGAAGAGCCTCTGCGAGAAGGTGGGTAGCCAGCGGCGCCTCCGAGGGGGACGGGGGCAGAAGGGACGAGCGGAGGCGGGAAAGCGAGGCCGCTGCCTGGAAAGGGAGGGAGGCCCGTGGGGTGCCGGGGGACGTTCACCCGGGAAGGGTGCTCAGGTGGAGGGAGGGAGGGAGGGAGGAGAGCGGGGGTGGGGGTCCTTCCTCGGAGGGAGGAAGGTCTGCTTAGGCGACCTTTGGGGTGAGGAGCGAGATGGGGGCAGGAGAGCCCCCCCCATCCCAGCGCCGGTTCTGCAATTGGCGCAAGAGGCACTGTCGCGGTGGAAGGGCCGGAAAGGCCAAAGACGGGTGGGGATTGTGGGGAGGGGGGAGCCCCATGGTGGATGAAGAGCGGCTTCGCCTCGAGCTGCTGCTAGTCGTGGGGACTCCGCTGAAGGGGGCAGGAAGGGCGGGCAGCGAGCGGGGTGTGTCCCTCGGGCAGGTGCAGTCTTTGGAGGGGAAAGGCCGCCGCCAGCGCTGCCTCCCCTCTCCAGCATCCAGCCTCCCACCCCCTCCCGATCTGGAAGCGGGTATTTTGCCCCATGACCGGACGAGAGAATCCGCCCCCCCCCCGACAGCCCTGCGCCCCCTGTCGCATCGACCGCTTCTCTATCTAGTTCCTCCGCTCCTCCTTTTTTCCGCTGACTCTTAAAATGGCGCCTTTCGCTGAAAATACACAGTGCATTACTGTGCTGATAGAAACCCCCTTGTGCTTCTTAGCGGGCAAAGCTTTCTCTTTCTGTGGGGGGCGGCAGCAAGATCCTGGCGAAAAGAAAATCTTGACAAGACGCCAATGTACTTTGCACAGGCACACTTTTTTGTTTGGGTCTCTTACCACCAAGCCTTGTTCTGTTGCTTTGCGTTAGGGAAGGGGAGATCTGGTCACTTGTACACTATCTGGGTGGTTAAGCATGAATGGGTAGCAGTTGGGAATAGTTAATAAGGAGAGAGGGGGAGAATAAGGGGGATAAAAGTGGCAAAGTATCCAATCTTTGTGTAGGGTTGTTTTGTATTGTTGAATGCAGTAATTGAATAATTATTGTCAAATTATTTCACCTTAGTACTTAAAAAAATTTCAATGCTATATTTATCTTAATTCCATGGACATAATGATTTTTTTTATGGGGAAGGGATTGACAAACTTGCCTCAATGCAAGTATTCCAAATACTAAATGACATCACATTGACCTGGCATGTTAAGATATGAAGGTTTGAATTTCCTAGTATATTTCAGGTAAATTTTATTATTGGAAGTTTACATAATCAGGGTAGTTACTAGTACATTGGACTGACAAGTTTTCATTAGAATTCTTAGAATTTATTTCTGCTTACTGTATTTTCTTGTGTGGCAGTTCGCCTGAGCACACTTAGTTGCAGGTTTCATTGGCATCTGTGTAAGGCACTTTTAAATGCCTCTGCTTGGGGTTGAGGTGTAAAACTGCTTGTAAAAGTATTGCTAATTAGCAACATGTTGAACATGTGCCATGTTGACCAAGTTAACTATTGGGGTTCTTGTTTCTGTACAACTTAGTTGCCGTGGTAGCATATTATAGTCCCTTGTGAAGTCGGAATCAAGTCTACAGTATTCCAGTGCTATCTATACAGAGAATAGAATTGTGGGAATTCACTGCTGTTCAGACTGTAATGATTTGGGAAGCATAATATATCATACAGTATGGCCTCATACTAATGTACAAAGACAAAAGTCCTGTGCTACTCTTCCTCTCCCCAGCTTCTGCCTGTTGAATTCAACCTTGTGCTGTCAGTTACAGATAGGTAGCCGTGTTGGTCTGCCATAGTCAAAACAAAATAAAAAAATTCCTTCCAGTAGCACCTTAAAGACCAACTAAGTTAGTTCTAGGTATGAGCTTTCGTGTGCATGCACACTTCTTCAGATACCTGAAGAAGTATCTGAAGAAGTGTGCATGCACACGAAAGCTCATACCTAGAACTAACTTAGTTGGTCTTTAAGGTGCTACTGGAAGGAATTTTTTTATTTTGTTTTGACTTGTGCTGTCAGTTGCTGTTTACAGTGTGAGTCCATTTGTCCTGTGCAAAGTACCCAGAAGAATCAGATGTCCATAGCTTCTGGTGTGTGTATTGTGAAATGCTAGTTTGTGGAGTCACTTATTTCTTCAGTCTGGGAAAATTGGATTTTTTGTGGTCTTAAGTGGTTTGGTTTCCAAAATGGCAAGCAAACTCTTCCTCTACATTCCTGGAGCTACCCAGTTTCCTACTGTATGTATATAACCTGCGGCAGTCTGACGAGAGCAAGCAGTGACACAGAGCTGTACTAGACGTGGTAACTTGTGGGGGCAACATGCATTTAATTTGTAGATTGTAAATCCCTTCACTTTTTGCAGCATTTTCTGCTGCTGAGGTGGATGTGACTAGGGTATGAGACAAAGAAGTTCTTGCAACTAGTTTATAAACATGTCTTTACTGTGCTGAAATACAAGAAAATTGAAATGCATGGAAGTCTCATAGATGTTCTTCCTTCAAATGACTGGTGCCAATGTGAAAACATAAGTAATGGTTGAAAGAGTTGTCTTGGCATTTTTAGCTTTTCTTTTTATTATCCCTTGTTATCTGGAGTGCTTCTTAAAGTTAGTATCAAGGGAAGTTTGTTAACTGTGGCACTAGAAACATATGTACTTCAGTTTTTTGTTGTTAACCATATTTCATGGTTGACAAGGCTTCTGGGGCAAAACTAGCTGTCAGCTTGTGAAAAGTACAGAAATAAAATCTTTTCCCTCTGGTTTACCCTAGCCCCCCCCAATAAGTCACTTTAATTTCTCCCAAACAAATAAGGAATATGCATTGGTGAACCCAAGTGAGAGCACTAATAAAATTTGTGTGTGTCCTCCAGCCACCAATTTCCTCCCTCCAAGCAGAGCATTGCATTCTGTCTTCCGCATCTTTTCCTTTTCCAATTAACATTTAATATTATGTGATGGCAGGTAGAGCATGCCCAGTGCTCATGGGGCTATTTTTTAGGTTGCCCCCTTAATTTTGGGGGGTATTTCTGAAAACCTCTGTGCCTGACTTTTCTGATACCTTCCTCTTGTGGTCCCATTTCTGTTATCCTGTTTGCGTAAGCCACCTGAGTTTGTTATTAGTGGGGAATGATTTCTCTGTTTAAGTGAAATGTGTATGGCCACACAGCTTCTAAGGAACATAGTTTGGCACCTATAAATTGTCAAAAATTCAGTTGGTCTGGAAGGTAGGCTTCTCAATAAACAGGTTTGTTTGGTGGAAAACACATTTAGGGAGAAGTGCTTTATTATGATCATTTAGAAATACATTTCTTATTGATAGGTAAGAGTGTGCTTGAAACGTTTTTTATTCTGCAGAGAGAAGAAAAGATCACTTTCAGTATAATCAGCATATATTGCAGTCAAGTCAAAGAATAACAGATGGGTGTAGGAGGAATCACCTTTAGTGTAAAGAACAGTCAGAAATCTAAGGCAAAGTGCTTAAGAGGTGAGTCTAGATAAGTAACGGGTGTTTTGAGGTAACGAGATTAAATTTGCCTTGTTATCTGGTTTTGCCTGTTGGACTCTTACAGAAATGACAGCAGGAAATATCACCCACTGACACAGATATTGGAAATATACAAAAATACTTCTTCTGCATGCTGCTCCTTCCTATTTGATAGGTTGATAGCAAGAGAAACCAACCCGCCTTCTCCAAGCTTCTTGCTTTTCACCTATCTCCAAAGCTGTAACTGGTCCTAATTGCCTTTTTAGTTCAAGTACTTCAGTAATAGAAAAGCAATCAAGAACTGGACCTAAAACTCAGAACTAAATTGAATGCTAATAGGAACCTGCTGGAAAGGAGTTTATAATACAGTATTCTCATAAGAATTAATGAAGCTTTTTGACCATTGTTTTAAGCTAGCAAGTTCCACTTCATTTGGTCTGCAGACTATAAACATAAAATACAGCATAGGGTTATCAATGCAACAGTAGCAGAGCAAAAAACAAAAAACAGCATACATGCACACAAACTATATTTTTTAAGAGAATATAACAAAATTAATTAACAATCAGAAATAGTTAAAAATGCAGACATTTTGAATGCCTCTAATAATTTTGGGCTGGTTTTGATGGCTACAGCAGAGAACTTGGCTCTGTTTTCTGTGATGTTGGGTTGGAGACTGCCATTAAAGTTGAAAGATTGTCTTTATCTGAAAGAAAAAATATTGGGGAGGTAAATTTGGATCTTGTTAGCCTGCATAATTTTTTAGGAACACAATTCAACTGATTTACCGGTACTTTTGCAGGCACAAGCTCTCATCCAGCCTGGCAGAAGATAGGGTAGTGAATAGCCAGTGGTAAAACTTCATTATTTAACCAGTTTTAGCAACAATCAAAACCTTTTCCTTGTGACCTCATTGTGAGAAGTGCAATAGGCTGCATCCTAAGAACTGTACTTATACGGTTGAAATCCATGTTGACTCATGTTATATTACCCCAAGGTACTATCCTAGTTAACAATCTAGTGGCTAACTAAACTATAGCTTTTGGTCAGTGTTCAGAGGTAGCCCCACGCATAGCACTTTAACAATCTGAGCCCCTCCCCTCAAGCAGGGATAACTGTCTAGGGCAGTGGTTTTCAACCAGTGTGCTGTGGCATCCTGGGGTGCCTTGAATGATGGTCGGGGTGCCGCGGGCAACACAGGCCTCTGTCCCTCTTTCCTTCCCTCCCTTCTCTGATGCCCTCTTGCATCTCTGCTTCTCAAAGGCTTGTGGTGGCTATTTGTTGCAGCAGCCCTGGCTACAAGCTCCTTAGGCGAATGGTTCCTGTGAGGCTGGCCAGAGGGTGCTTCCCAGGCCCCTGTGGGGCAGTGTGAGGAGGCACATCTCTTTGGGGCAGGGTGGGCAGTACACAAGACCAGGAGTGGCAGCAGTGGCTGCCCAGAGGACTCCCAAGAGGAAAGGAGGCTGAGAGAACACTTTACAAGGGAGGGTGTTTGGAAAGGGGTGAGGGGCTGCCAGCTCTGGGCTGCTGAGGCTACTGAGCTCCTCAGGGGTGTGAGGAAAGAATGTAGTTGGCCAAGGGCGCTGTGGACCCAAAAAGGTTGAAAAGCTCTGGTCTAGGCCAATCTAGGATTGGCCACAGCAGGCGTATCAGCATTGGCTTGATGAAAAATGCTGTGTGTCACAAAAGCTACTTGGGCCTCCAATGACAGAGCTGGATCTAGGAGCACTCCCGACAGCAAGCCTGATCCATAATGGGCGTGTAATGACGTCTAGAACTGATTAGACTCTCCTGAGCAGACAAGCTATGTACCCACAGCACCTCTATTTTGTTAGGATCAAGTTTCTATTTATGTGCACTCATCTAGCTATCACCATCTTACTGGTTCAACACTGGAGTGCTTCACGTAACAATGATAAAAATGAGAAGTAGAGTTGGATGTCATTGACATACTGGTGAACCCTTGGATGACTTCTCTCAGCATTTCATGTAGACGTTGAAAAGCATTGGAGATGTGATGGAATCTTGTATAAATTATATGATGGTGAGCAGTTGTCAAAGAGTAGATCAATTACAGCTGTAGAAAAAACATCAAAGGTACCCAATGCGGTTCAAGAAAATTCTTAAAAGAGAAATAATTTGCTTTTTGTCTTAAAAAAGTATGGTCTGAAGATTCATGAGGCCACCAGCTTGCTGAAGCTAAGCAGGCCTAAGTCTTCTAGGGTGTACCCAGTGCTAGAAACTGAGATATGAAAGCTAGGAGCTCAATGGCACCTTAAACTTAGGTTATGGACGCAACAACAGAATGTCTAGGCGTGCTTTTTTATAACAAGAATACAAAGCTGATGGATGTGGTTTAGAAAATGTATGTAGGGCCTCTATTCCCTCTTCCCTCTCCTTTAGTTTTTAGAGAAGTTAACATTAGAGATGAGACTACTGGAAGTGGCAGAAACAACATTTCTGATCTGGTCGTGGAGCTCCCAGGCTTTTAACAAATGTTACAAAAGGATAATTCATCAATCTTGAGAGTTCCATAGTTGGTATGATAGCATAGAGATAGCTTTTGCTTGGTAACCAGTGTGAAATACTGATTTCTATACTCAACCAGGACAGGTCCCCAAGTAATGTTTGATGTTGGGAAACACTAAAATGCAAGCTAAAGTTCCTAAAAATACTCTGAATTATCAAGCCTCATCCCTCTGAGAATGAATGTGCTAAACTTCTGTTTAGCAGGAAAGGTATGTTTGACTTTGAAGGAGTGCCTGCCTTCAAGAAGATAAGTTCTTTTTCACTCTTCTTTTCAATATTGGTGACCAATATTAATATTTCCACTAATGCTAAAAGACACACATACTTGGTAGGAGATATGATTGGAGAACAGGGCCATTCCTGCAGATTGTTGTTCAACCCCCAGTATGATCTCAGGAAAATATTAAATGTATTGACAGGGTTTTCCTCATTGTTCACCTTTCTTGAACCCATATAAATGGTTCATGGGAGGTGTGTATGAGAAAATGGACAATAGGGTGTAAGTGAAGTGTCCTCAGGGAGTAGAGGGACAGATTTGGTGGCTGCAGGACTTGTTTGCATCACAGTGAATATAGTGATCCTGACCAACAAGCACTTCAGAATATCCACCCAAGTTAAGGTTATTCAGGAGTCCACAGTTGAGTCACTAAGTGAATTGGCTCAAGGCCTTTGGACTGTAGGAAGGCTTTTCTTTAAAACGGAAGAAAATTATTCATGATTCAGGTCTTGTTATGGATGTGGCAGCTTTGGAAAACAGTATGTCCTGGGCTATTGCATATAAAGGATTATTTATGTGGCCAGCAGGACTACGCTGCTTCTGGCGAACCAGAGCAGCGCACGGAAACACTGTTTTACCTTCCCGCCGGAGCAGTACCTATTTATCTACTTGCACTTTGATGTGCTTTCAAACTGCTAGGTTGGCAGGAGCAGGGACTGAGCAACGGGAGCTCACCCCATTGCGGGGATTTGAACTGCCGACCTTCTGATCGGCAAGTCCTAGGCTCTGTCGTTTAACCTACAGCGCCACCCGCGTCCCATTGTCTGACAGTAATTATACACATGGGATTGAGCTCATCAGAAAAAGAAACTGGAAAACTGGATAATCTTAAGTAAAAAACTAGGTAATATGAATTAAGTAATTAGATAGAACACTAGTGTTTATCTGCTGATGTATAAAAGAACAAGTACCAAAGATCATTAGTTTGTCAACAAGTATTTTCAGTACAGTACAGTGGTACCTCGGGTTACAGACGCTTCAGGTTACAGATTCCACTAACCCAGAAATAGTACCTCGGGTTAAGAACTTTGCTTCAGGGTGGAAACAGAAATCGTGCAGCAGCTGCATCAGGAGACCCCATTATAGCTAAAGTGGTGCTTTAGGTTAAGAACAGTTTCAGGTTAAGAACAGACCTCCAGAACTTAATCCGAGGTTCCACTGTATAGGATTGTGGTAAGGTGTTTAATCATATTGTACTATTGGGTAGTCTGTTAGGGTCCTGGCTTCTATCAAAGTATGACTAATTAGGGTCATTGAGGATGTTGTAACCTTTTGTGGTCAAATTAAGGCTTTTCTGCAACTTGAGGCCCAGAAAGTTAGGGTTCCCAGAAGGTTGCTGCTTCACCTAACCCAGCAATTTATTCTGGGTAAAGTGCATGCTTGGAGCTCCCCCATCTGGAATTGTTTCCTCATTTATTTCATTGGAGATTGCTGTCCTAAAAATAATTCCCTTATACAGTACATGGAACATAAGATCTGGTTGCAAGTTTATTCCTAGGTACACTGGCTGCATTGGTTTTTTAAAGAATTGGATGAACCATTATTATGAAATCTTGTGTCTTCTTAAAAGAACAAAATCTTTGTCAGCTATGATTTCATGATTTTAAAGTACAGTGGTACCTTCGGTTACAAACACTTCGGGTTATAAACACTTCGGCTTACAAACTCTGCTAACCCGGAAGTAGTACCTCGGGTTGAGAACTTTGTGCCAGGATGAGAATGTAAATCGCATGCTGGCAGTGGGAGGCCCCATTAGCAAAAGCGCGTCTCTAGTTAAGAATGGACTTCCGGAACAAATTATGTTCGTAACTCGAGGTACCACTGTATTGCTTATATTGTGCTGCAGTAGTGTGGCTGACCAGGGTTTCTATTGTGCTGATCCTAAGCACAAGATAGAAACAACCATACAAATGAGCCAGCTGCAAGTGGAACTCTTCTTTGCATGCAGAAGAGTTTTCTTTGTGGATTTGGTTAAGAGAAACGCATTGCATTGCATTTTAGCACACTGATGAACATCTAAGATGGGGACTACCACCCATAAAATTAACACTTACTGTTTTAGACTATGCATCAAAAATCACTGGTGCTTACCAAAAATCTGGTGCTTGCCAACACCACCCACCCACCCACCCACCCACCCACATACACACCACACCCACATATCCTAGGCATGGATCCTTGTGGATCCATCTTTGAAATGTACGTATTATGGCAGCAAAACCACTTACAAATCATATAATACTTCACTGTACAGAGGCGTTGAAGTTTTGAGGGGTCTTTTAAAATTAAGAATTCACAAGGGTCTGTATTGTGCCATGGAAGGTCTGGAAAGCACCAGCTCCATTAAAAAAACGGTTTAGCCAACGGAAACAGGATCTGTGATTTGGTGGTGAACATTTGGGGGGGGGGAGGCAATTTCAAGAGGATCTGTTGCTAGATCCAACTTGTCTGTGTATTCTGTCTGGCACTCATTTTCTTTTATGTGACCCCCTGACTGCTCCATTTTCTCCTCTCTTGCAATCTCTGTTATGTCCCCTTCTTCTACTCCACTGCTCCACTTTCTATTAAACTGCCTGTCTGAACCATGTGTGCCTGACACCTGTGGACTCAGATCTAAGAATTTCATTCCTGAAGTTGGGTCACTTAATTCAGGAGAACTTGCTTCCAGGAATGTGTGTCTCAAATGTATTACCTGGCACTTATATTTGTAACTAAAGAAAGGTGAGCAGGTGGAATGCTTTAAAATAAATGAACAAGTATTAGCTCTGCAAATTAATGTAAAGCTATTTTTCCCCCCTGCTGCAGGCTAAAGAAATCTTGACAAAAGAATCAAATGTGCAAGAAGTACGGTGTCCAGTCACAGTTTGTGGAGATGTCCATGGACAATTTCATGATCTCATGGAACTTTTCAGAATTGGAGGAAAATCACCAGACACAAATTACTTATTTATGGGGGATTATGTTGACAGGGGATATTACTCTGTTGAAACCGTAACACTTCTGGTAGCTCTCAAGGTAATATTTTAAAATGAATGTTGGTATTGAAATATATAATGCCTGTATAGTCTGAATTGCTGTAAGACGTACAGTACTGATGAACATTATAATGACTGAGTCATTGGGGTTGGAGGTTGTACACTAATGAAAAAATGATGTTGGAGGCAACACAATTGTATTGCCCAAAGAGACTACATATTAAATGGGTTGCTTTAGAGATCTGTTCAAACTTCCAGTGTTCTTGGGTCTGTATCTCCATCAGAAGCGGATAGAGAAGTTCATTCCAGACCTGAAAAAGAATCTCTCTCCAAGTTTAACTTTGGGATTTATCCTGCAAAAATATACTATACCACAGAAAATATACCACAAAATTAAATAGGTTTTATTAAAATGTGATGTCTGTATTAAGATGTTTTTGAGTGGCTGGGGCAGGGTACAAATATGATGATGATGATAATAATAATAATTAATAATAATATCTCCATAAATTACGGCTTACTTCTGCTCATAGAAATTCTGGAGAAGTACATACTTGGTTTAGTCACAGTAGCTATCTTGTTTTATAGGTCCGTTATCGTGAACGCATCACTATTCTTCGAGGGAACCATGAAAGCAGACAGATCACACAAGTATATGGCTTCTATGATGAATGTTTAAGGAAATATGGAAATGCAAATGTCTGGAAATACTTCACAGACCTTTTTGACTATCTTCCTCTAACTGCCTTGGTGGACGGACAGGTATGTTGAAAATACTGATGTGTTCCTAATATTAGCAGAGAAGGAAGCTGGAGTGGAAGATCTGTTACCTTTTTATCAGATTTTCTTCCTAGAGAAACTGTAACTTTGAAAAACACTTGTAGCTATAGTATTTGGATCTAATTCATGTCCCAACAAATGAATTTATCTTTCAGATTTTCTGTCTACATGGAGGTCTTTCCCCATCTATAGATACACTGGATCACATCAGAGCACTTGATCGTCTGCAAGAAGTTCCACATGAGGTAACTATAATTTGTGTTACAATTTCTGTGCTGTGTTAGTGTGTGAAATCATACTAATGCCCAATTCCTCTTCTGCGTTATGAGTCTGTTGTTAAAGTAAACCTTATTTTTCCACATGACCTCTAACTCCAAAAGGTTTGCACTGCTTGTCCTGTTCCCTTATCCAAACAATAAAACTACAAACAGCACTTAAATCTTAGTTAAAAGGTGGAAATTTGTTGCTAATTACAAATGACACATCTCCAAGTAGCTTGTTCTTCAACATAAGAGTAGGCAAACTAGGGGTCCACATAACTCTTAAAAGCTGGGAGGACCATCTTTTGCACTGAATATCATCTGCATTCTGCATTCTGTATTCAGATGCTGCAGAGTATAATCTTGTTTTTGCCTAGCACTGATGTCAGTTTGGGAACATGGTGTTGAGCATGCTTCTTTCCCCCACAGAGCTCAGTGCAGGTGGTTTGGGGAACAAAAAAATTGGTTCAAAGTACCATGTTAATGTAGTCATTCAGCTACTCTTCAAACATTTCTTCTTAAGAATTTGGTACTGTATTAGCCCTCTTCAGGGTGGGTTTTTTTTTTTGGCTATGTAATGATGCTGAAATGTTTCCTAGGGTCCAATGTGTGATTTGCTGTGGTCAGACCCAGATGATCGTGGCGGTTGGGGCATTTCTCCTCGAGGTGCTGGTTATACTTTTGGACAAGATATTTCAGAAACCTTCAACCATGCTAATGGCCTTACACTGGTCTCAAGAGCTCATCAGTTGGTAATGGAGGTAAGCCCCAGACTTTTTATGTTGTTTCCTTTCTTGAGGTGAAAATCTCTCTGCATAACCAGATAGCTTTGGCATACAAATAAAGGCATGTTAAGCCTGTGGTGGCAAAGTAACTTGTATATCTTGTCCTTTTGTTAAAAAAATGAGCTTGCAGGATAGACTTAAAGGCATAATTATTGCCATGAGAATGGCTTGTGATTCTGTTATTCTACTGTAAGTGACTCCTGTCACCTAGAACTGTATTTTACTGTGTCATTCCATGACAAATTACCGCAGTACAATTATTTAAACTCTGACACTAGGATTTTATATACTAAATATTTTTCAGGAGGCGGTGTGGGGCAAGAAGTTCTGCCATCTACTGACTGACCTCTTTTATTTCTTCATATTCAACCCCAAGGGCTTTCTATCTCTACAGACATTGATGAATTTCATTAGGAAGAAGCCATTGTTGATTGGAATTGCTGGTTTATTGTATGTAGAAGCTTCCAGGTTTAATTCCTGTTAACTCTAGTTAAAAAGGTATTTGATAAAATTATTGGGAAGGCCTGAGATCCTGGAGAGCAGCTTCTTCAAAGCTGATAACAATGGGTTAGATCAGTTTATATGATTTTCTATAGGAAGTTCCTATGTTGTCAGTTCTTACATGAGTGGCTTAAAGTGGTAATTTAGAGTAATAAATTGTTTATCTTACTCTGATGCTCTGTCCACTATAGGTTACTACCCTCCCTGTAGAGAGACATGTTACAATGATGTGCATCTGTGTGCTTTTTTCCCCCTCCTCAGGGTTACAATTGGTGTCATGATCGGAATGTAGTAACCATTTTCAGTGCTCCAAATTATTGCTACCGGTGTGGTAACCAAGCTGCAATCATGGAACTTGATGATACTCTAAAATATTCATTGTAAGTGCTTAAAGATTTTTCCTATGAGAACTAACAAAACATGTCATTTATAATTTGCTGTTCATAAATTGCCTTATCTGGCTGTTTGAAAATGAGTAAAGTTGACAAATCTTACCTGATTGTATACTTGGAAAAATGTGGGTGGTTGTGGAATACTGTGTGTGCGCTTTTTTGGTTATAATTTGCTTTACTATATAAACTGCTAATTTGTAGTAATAATTTATAATAATAATTATAATTTTTTATTTATACCCTGCCCATCTGGCTGGGTTTCCCCAGCCACTCTGGGTGACTCCCAGCAGATTAAAAACAGAATAAAACATCAAATATTAAAAACTTCTGATAGAGTATAAAACTAACCTTATGGGTAACAAATTGTAATACTGGGCACCTGCTGCTGCTGCTGCTGCTGCTGCTGCTTCTTCTTACATTTTTTTATTATTATTATTAAATAAAGTCCCAATGATTCAGGAAGTTGCTTTGGGAGTTTAGTAATAGCCTCTCTTGGTTGTCAGTTTTGGGGGAAGTAAAGCTGAATTCCTCTATTTAAAATGGTATTTGAAGAGATGTTTCCTTTTGTTATTTGCAACAGTATGCATTCTCTAATTTATCCTTAAGATACAGCAAGCCTTTCTTTTGAGCAAAGGATCTATATGCTTATCACTGTCACCTTACTTAGCCCATAAGACAGTAGGGTGGGCTGCATACATTTTTAATTGAACTCCTAGATGAATGGCAGGCTCTTCCTCTATAATTTCATCTTTCTGCAGTCTCTATCAAGGTTTAGCTCTGGAAATTGCAATGCTACTGAAGTTTGTCTATTAAATTTATATCTTGCTGTCCCTCCCAAAGGAGCACAGTTAAATATTATATTCAATTGCTATGTCAGTTTTACACTGATCCTCCATTTGTTGATCTAAAGGAAGAGCTTGGTAGAATATAACTACAAGTTAATACTGACAGATATTACATGCATTCTAGAGATAGCTGATGTCTTCTACATCTAGAAGTGTAAAAAAAAACAGCCACAATCTTGATCGCAGAATGAATTGGAATAATGTAGAGAATTTAAAAGCTATGGCTGATATCTAATGTTATCCCTGAGTAGTCAAACAGAATTCTGTGTATGTAAGTGTACTGATTTCAGTGGGTCTGCTGTGTTTTAGCTGGATATCACAAACCACATAAATATTGATTTAAAGTGTTGGGTTTTTTTCAGTTTGCAGTTTGATCCAGCGCCACGCAGAGGTGAACCACATGTTACTCGTCGCACCCCAGACTACTTCCTGTAACGAGATTTTACACTTGTACAGTATTGCCATGAACCATGTGTTGACCTAAAGGATATGGGAAGAGCAACAGTAACTCCAAAATGTCAGAAAACATTTAACATTGAAACCTGTTTTCACATGGACCAAAAGATGTGCCATATTGAAATACAAAGCCTCTTGTCTGTCAGCGACTGTGACCACTTTAGAATGAACCAGTTCATTGCATGCTGAAGCAACACTGTTGGTCAAGAAACCAGTTTCTGGCATAGCTCTACTTGTAGTTACTTTTGCTTTCTCTGGGAGACTGCAAATATTAAGATGTAGACATTTAACACCTTGTGAAAACAATTAACTTTCCATTTAGCTATAGCTTTCCAGCATGACTGTAGATAAGGATAGCAAACTATCATTGAAGCTTAATGAACATTTTAAATAAGTACCAAGACCGATTTTCTTATTTGTGTTCTGATTTTTTTTCCAGGGAAAACTGTTTAATTTAATTGTATGGTTGTTTTGTCTGCACTTGGTTTCCCCCCCATTCTTCCCTCACACTTCCCTCTATATAATGTCCCGTGTACTTGTCCATCATAGTGAGTTATTTTGAACAGAACAGGTTTTTTTCTGTAAGATGTTGCTGCAGAAGAGTGTTGCAGCATTTTTTCATAATAAACTTGTGAACTAATAATGGAAGATAGTTGACTTTTAAATATATTGCAGGTTCATACCATGTTGTGTTTAATAAAAAGTAGCTTTTATGTCTCTTTGAACCTATGCAGAATCCAGATTATACTGAATGAAGTCAGGAGCAATGTACTGGGAGTCGATGTTCAGATCATAAATTCACTTAAATTTTCTCAGAGAGCAAATGCATGTGAAAAGAAGTCCTACATTTTGATAGCAATATGGCTTTGAGTTGTTATTCACCTATTAGCATTTTTACACTTTATTTATTAAATTACGTTTATAAAATTGTCATTTTAACAGAAAGACTGTCTAATATTTCATTCTAGCCCTTTCAGTTGGAAGAAACTTCTAGGATTACTAACTTGCATTTAAGCCTTGTTTTGAACAGGCTGTAGATGATGTCCAATGAAGTCATATTTGGAGTAAAACTATTGAAATAAGTAGACTTAAGTTTATTGATTTCAATGAGTCTGCTCTATGACTAGTATTGGATATCACACTACAGTCTTAAATGACCATAATATATTCTCAGTACTGATCTTGTTGAAATCTACTTTGTAAGCAAAAGAGTAGCAGTAGCCTTGACTATGCCTACTGTTATGCAGTCAGTAAGAGGAAAGAGAGAAATTGAAACTTGTAAAATGAAGGCCAGGGTGTCATTCAGTATAGCCCTGTCACTTTTGTCTCTATGTAGCTGCACTTCATGCACTGTAGTAATTCTCATTTCTTTGAGGTTGGAGGTGAGGAACAAGTTCATAATATTAAGGACTGAATACTGCATTATGTCAGTGGATTAAATTTACTTCCTGATCTTACCATAGTCCAAGCACTTGAGCAATTTGGGTTCCATACAGCACATGGGTTTCAAAGGGAAAAATGTTTCCATTCTTTACTAAGATGGAAGTTTAATTCTTGCTAAAACATTAGTATTGCTTGTTAGTTGTGAGTAACGGTGAAGCTTCCTGAGACTCTCCTAGTATAACATGGGGAGAGCAGCAACTCCAGTACAGTGGTACTTTGGTTCTTGAACGGCTTGGCTCCCAAACAAACTGGAACCCGAATGCTACAAACCCAGAAGTAAGCTTTCCGTTTTTTTGGAACCCGAACATCCAATGTGGTTTCTGCTTGACTGCAGGAAGCTCCTGCAGCCAATCAGAAGCCGGGCCTTGATTTTCTGACTGTTTCGGGAGTCAAACGGACTCCCGGAACGGATTAAGTTTGAGAACCAATGTACCATTGTATTGCATTTGAAGCACATCTAACTGGCTTCTCCCACTGAAACTGCCCACAGTGATTTTGCAGTCCTGTGTCCTGAACAAAATGGTTGGGCAAGCTGTCAGCTGAAGGTCCTGTGTGTGGCGATTATGGGGTCAGGGCCTCATGTGAATCACACAAACAAGAGTCTATTTGTTACTTTGTTCCTGTGCTGTATTTATCACGTCTTGAGTTTCCAGGTGGTGGTTATTTATTAAGTTTCTATACCTTATTCTGAGGATCACAGTGCATTTACAATATAAAAACACAGGGTTTTTTTAAAAATCACAAAAATAGATAATATACTAACAAAAACAATACCCCCACAGTATTATTAGAAATGCAGCTCAGATTCTCACGGTTATATCAAGCAACAGCTGCATAGCTGCTCCCCCCCCCCCTTTTTTTTTGGTGCAGATGGGAAGGAGGCTATTTGTAAAAAAACAAAACTACTGTAATTGCATGGTTAAGGAACAGAAGTCCACAAAAACAGCTGCAAAATATCAGTCCTGCAGGTTTATTATAAAAACTTTTGGCTTGGTATTTAATAGCAACATACTTGGTTTATAATGATAAAACTCAGCATACCTGGATTGCTAAAGAAGAGTACGAATTGTAGCTTCAGTACGCAAGAAAATACCTTGTATATATTAAAAGGTAACCAATTTGATGTTAATTTTGCTGTAAAGCACTGAGCTGAGTTATCCAAAAGCAGCTCTCCATTTTCTTAATTCCAAGCAGTGGGATTTCCTTGAAAAACAGCCCTTACTATTGTTAATTGCTTGCTTCAGCTAAAGCTGCTATAAGGTTTGAACACAAAGGGGACTCAACAAGTTTTCAGGTATATTTTATTACAGTCATCTTTTTGTGTGTGTACATACATACATTAGACAGGAGGACTGTGTATGGAATGTACTGCTGATCACAAAAAGTTAGAAACAAGCAAAAATGTCTATGTGATAATCAGTTATGTGTGTATAAACTCAATGAATATCCTGTATATGAACAGCAAATTCATTCTCTTGTGGATCCATATATAGACAAAATGATACCATGCAAGAGAGGCATTAGCAGCCCTGAGGGAACACCAAGGTTTCAGAAGTGCAACCCGTCCCGTCCCCCCCCAATCCTGAAACAGCACACTGAAGACCATGGAATGCTGACTGATGGTAGTGGGGAATAGAATGGAATCTCTTGGAAGAGGCCATAGCTGGCTGGCTAGAAGCCTGAACAGGACCATACCACATTGTAGTGTTTTGTTGCATTTTCCACTTTTATGCCTTGAAAATGAGACTTGGAGTAAGTTTGGGGCTTGCCAAGGTAGTAGACACGCATACTACTACGACTAGGAATAATAATTTTTTATTTATTTCCTGGCCAGTGTGCTGTAAGTAAGCATTATGGCAACTATCAAGAATTAAATCCAGACCCCAGTGGTCAGTTTGCTCCCTACTTTACTTTCATTTTGGACTAACAATTCACATAATTTTGAGAACAGCAGAGGCTTATTTTAAATGTCCATACAGGGATCTGTGTTTTTAATTCACCCTTAGCAGAGTTAAAATGTCCTTGTAGAAATCCCTATTTTAAAATACTCAGAAGACAAGCTTCAGGAGGCAATACTGCTTGTTCAGGACATAATATTAACAGATTGGAGTGGCGTGTGGAAATATTTTTTTCCAGGAAGTCCTCAAATTAATAGAGCTTGTTCTCTGTTATATGATTTTACTTTGGATTGCACAGCTGTATGTTTCCTGCCGGAAACTGGCCCTTCCCTGGCAACTACTTGCTCTATAGATGCTCTACTATATCGTAAACAGCATCCTGTCTGCACAGTGGTGGAGATACCTATAGGATGCCAGCAAACCTGAGCAAGAAAGTGCTCTCCCTTGCAGTCGTTTCCAGCAGCCGGTATTCAGAAGCATACAGGCTTTAACTGTGGAGGCAGAACACAGTCTGATTCAGAACATAATGACAAGTCATGATAGCTGTTATGAGTGCTTTTTCTTTCAAATAAAAGTGAGCAGTCAACCATACTTTTAAAATGTGTGAATACGATACGATACGATATCTTTATTGTCATTGTCCCTTGCAGAACAATGAAATTGAAGAACTACATAAAAACTACATAAAACTACCACAAACCTACATAAAAACTACATAAAACTACTACAAAACTACATAAAACATTAAAAAACTCCTAAAAACTCTAAAACCCCATTTTAAAATACGCTATACTACAGAGACCCCTTATGCTGCGTTTAGAACCAGAATTGCATTTGCGTAGAAACTGTTTCTCAGGCGGCTAGTCCTGGCCTTTATAACCCTATACCTTCTTCCAGGAGGCAGAAGCTGAAAGAGATCATTTCCGGGGTGCGTACTATCCTGTGCTATCTCTGCTGCTTTCTTATAGCACCTAGCAGCATAGATTTGATATAAGATGGGAAGAGTGCACCCAATTATTCTCTCTGCAGTCTTTACAACCCTGGATAGCATTTTTTCCCTGGCCGTGCAGCTCCCAAACCACACACACAGACCATAAGTTTGTACGCTCTTCACAGTGCAATGGTAAAATACCATCAACAGGTCCTTTGAGAGATTGTTTTTCTGGAGGATTCTCAGAAAATATATCCTCTGCTGTGCTCTCTTCACCAGGTCTTTGCTGTTCTCTCCCCAGGTTAGGTCGTCTCAACTCCATTCCCAGAAATCGAAACACCGAGACCTGTTCCACGCACTTCCCCTCAATAATAAGTGGCTGAATATTCAATTTACATTTCCTAAAGTCCACAATGATCTCTTTTGTTTTCTTTAAGTTAAGGAGTAAGTTGTTTTTCCTGCACCATTCCCCCAACTGCTCAACTTCCTTCCTATCGGCCACCTCCCCTCTCCAGCCGTAATTAAACCAACCACCGTTGTATCATCTGCGAACTTAATCTTATTACTGGGGTATTTGGGGGCAGTGTTAGTTGTATAGAGCGTATATAAAAGCAGGCTCAACACGCACCCCTGCGGCGTCCCCGTATTCATGATGAGATCCGCAGAGACGTGGGAACCCAACCTGACCCTTTGGGAACGGTTTGATAGAAAATCTAATATCCACCTGCACAAACATGGTGGAAGTCCCAGGTCTAATAATTTGGGCACCAATCTATGCAGAAGAATAGTATTAAATGCAGAATAACATTGAGCTTGGCCTCCTACTGCTGCTGTTTTGCGTTCTAAAGCTATTACATTTTGAGATCCCTGACTGATGGTAAATGCATTTTATCCCAACCAGTGGAGTTTTGTAACTTTTATTACTGTCTACGCTGTTGTAGGTTGGCCCAAAAGGAAATGGGATCACTCACGCACAAATATGCCTTTGTTGTATACCATGCAACTAAATTTAGGGCGACTTGGCTTTTAAGTAAAACACAGCGCTGCGAGTCGGACTTCTTTACTTAGAAGCCCTGTTGAGTTTATTGGGATTGCAGATTTTCAGTATAACCCTGTTTACTCAGAAGTATATCTTTTGGAGACATTGTTGCCGGGTTAAAACCCCCCATCAACCCGACCCTAACCATTGGCCATGCCGGCTGGGACTGACGAGGGTTTGAGTTTAAAAGACAGCTGGCGGGTCGCAGGTTCGACTCCTCATATTCAGCCTTACTTGCTGAACAAGCACTTTGTGTGCTCCAGGCGTTGTTACACTTCTTTCTCACGCGTCCTCTGGACAATGTACGCGAGCGTGCGGCTGCGGCATAGCGCCTGAACAAACACCCAAGGTTGGGTCGGTGAGTTTTGCTGCCGGAGCATCCAGGGCAAGACGTCCGACGGATCGGAGAACGGAATGCAGGGGAATAAGAACGATGAAGTGGAAAACGCTCGAGCAGGGGAGTTGGCGGAGCTCATTCACCTCAAAACGCACCAGCCGACGGGCAAGCGGCAAGCGCGCGGAAGACGCAGCAATGTGCGTCCGAGGCGTCCTTCCGCTCACTACGCGCGCCGCCGCCGCCGCCATTGTGAGGCGGCCGTTGCCATGAGATTGTTCCCTACGAAGGCAGCTTCAGCTTTTGCCTGAAGGACCCCCAGAGGCAGTAAACGACGTGTAGGTTAACCATCTCCTCCCCCTCTTACATAGGAGTGGTAGTTTGTGCTCTGCTCTCTCTGCCTCTCTCGCTCTCCCAGTTGGAAGAGGAGACAGGCAGACCTTGAGGGGAAAGAGCGACATAATATATATATAGAGAGAAAGAGATCTCCCTTTCTGTTTGCCGGTCTGCTTTAGTTCAGGCGCTGCAGAAGACAGCCCCGTGCTCTGCGAGGGTGGGGGGGGCGGAGGCAGCTCCGAGGGGCCCTCGCTTCGATTCGGCCCCGCCCCGCCTGATCCTTATAAGACGCGACGGCCGCGAGCCGCCTTTAGTAGTCTCGCTGGTTTCCCTCGGGTGGCGTCGCAGAGGGAGGGGCCGAGAGCCGCTGCTGTTGCTGCCTCACGGTGAGTAAGGGCTAGGCCTGGCCTGCGTCTAGGCCTCGCTCCTTAGTTTGGGGGCGCTGGGGAGCTGAGGCAGGAAGCCGCGGAAGGGAAAAAAGGGAGAGAAGTTAGCAGGCGGGATTGGAAGGCCTCAGCGGAGGGAAGGGCTGAGGGACTTTATTTGCAGGTGGTTGCTAAGGGAGCGGTCTCTTCCTCCTCCTCCTCCTCCCCCTTGCTAAGGGGTGTCTCCGCCACCTGCTCCTCCAGCAGCCGGATTGGAGAGTGCTGTGGAAGAAGAGAAGGTAACCCGTAAATTGCCTGGGGACAAGCACCCCCCCCACGTCACTTATTTATGCGTCCCACATCTCTGAAGCCAATAAAACAGGCTCTTTTTATCTCTGTTTTTCACCTCTTCTCTCTCCCCTTCCCCCATTTTAATGTTCGTGCACAATAAAGCATTAACAAAAGAAGGCGGTTTCGTGTGTTGTATTTCCGGAATAGTTCATGTTGGGGCATGAACTATTCCCCCCCCCCCCAATGTAGACTTGTATCCCCTCCGCTGTATGCGAGTACTCGAGAGAAGGGTGGAAATGGGATTTTTTAAGTGTGCCTGTTGTATATGTAGAACTCGCTCCACCGTTTTGCTTGGTTACCCTACCAACAAGAAACGGCGTTATAAACAATATTCTCTCTTACTCCTTTTTTTAAATAAAAAGCCTTGAGATTGGGAGTTTAAAAATGATCAGTAACATAAATTGTGTTTCGGTAGACTGATCCGCTAGCTAGGATTAATCACTGTTTACAACCGTTTAGGTATAAAGCCCCCCCCCCCCCCATTGAATCTTCTGTAAAATGCAGGATCAGACTGCTAGTCTGTAAAGAGAAGCTTGTAGAATTTTTGTTTGACAAAGTTATCCTGTGGAAAAGGCCAGGGGGAACACTTAGTGTGATAGTCTGAGCTCTGAGGCATTGCTCTCCACTACTTCTGACTGCATACTTTGTAGCAGACGCATACTAAAATATCAGTATAAATTAGTTGTTTTCCAACCCGTTGTACACAAAGCCACACAAATCAGTTTTTGCATGGCTTCTCTGTTGTAAGTAGAATTATAGTTAAATAGCTGAAATGGAGAACTGGGAAGAATAACAAAGTTGAGAGTTGAAAAATAATATGCAGTGTCTTGCGTTTTGGTAGAAATCAAGGAAAACAACTATTCAAAAATAGTGTAATTATATATCATGTTTTCTGGCATAAAACCAAACACTTAATGACAAAATGCTTGTTTGCCCCAACAATTCTCCGCTACTCTGTATATTTTTTTTACTGTGCAGTATACAGTACTCAGTTGCTAGTCAAGAGCCATACAGAATATTGTCATTCTTTAAAAAAATGTTTCTAATAAACTAAAGCTGCTAAAAGAGCACATTAGAAAATAGACTTGGTAGTAGTAGTCAAACCAAATTGATGATGTAACTTCCTGTAACATGATTCACTGTGTATATATGCATACATTGATCTTGAAATTAAAACTTAGCTTGGCCTAAAAAGTTTTTTGAAGGGTTATCTTTTAAATATATATTTTCTTCAGACATACGTAGTGCAAAAGTGTATACTCTTGTTTTGCTGTCATTAAATTGCCTAGTGTGTTTGTATGTGACACATTTACTTTTAAAAGAAGCACAAGACCCTAATGTTCATATTTTGGAACTCAAAATCTGATGAAGGTATCTTAATATTCTGGTAATAAACTATGGGAGATAAGCAGCTGGAAAAGATTGCGTGCCATTTAATTTCAGTTTGTGATGCACTTGGCATGTACTCAATGTTATGCAGTGGCTAAGTTGATTGCTGCCAAGATCAGCAGTACTGAGAAGGTACAGTAAACCTATAGAATGGGAGGTTAATGCTGCATGGAGCAGATTTTGGATCTGTGGACTATTAGCCTCCCTCAAGGAAAAAAACGCATTGTGCACCAACGCAATTGTATGAGATGAAGGAAAATTTGTCTGCAGTTCTTTCCCCAGAGTCCAATTCTAAAACTGGATTTGCTTGCTATATCAATATCTATGAGTCAGCTTTCTGTGAGAGATTTTACAAGAATTGGCTACTAAAGTGTGGTGAGGTTCTTTAAAAATGTGCTTACCTAGCTGGTAAATGCACAACTTGCTGTACTTTTCTGCAGTGCTTTGGTGATAGAGCTTATTTCCAGTAATTTGTCAACAAAACTCTGTTAATGATATTTCTGATGTTACATAGTAAAAATAATAGCCTGTGATTCTTGCAAATGGGTTTTTCCAGAAGTCAATTTGAAAGTCAGAAAGGTTAAAACATGGTGAATTTTTTTGAACGCGGTTACTTGGTATCATGCAACTTTGCAGTTTTCACTTCGTTACAAAAATGAAAGCTTTCTCTTTCCACTGGGTGCTAAAAGCAAAAATGCATTAAGCAGTTGTTTGAAAGTGCAGCATCATATGTTGGAAACTTGCCTAGAACATAGTCTAGAGATAACAGAAGTCAGGACACTGGCTGAGATTCAAGTTTTGGTGAGGTAGCAAGCAGTTCTCCAAATTTGTGACTGAACATGTATTTTAAAAAATAAAAGTGGTGCACAAACAGCTTAGGTTCAGTGAAAGCAATTTCATACTGCACTTTCTATCCAAATGTAACTTGAGATCCTGATTAAACGATACTTTCAATACTTGATTAAATCACCTACTTAGTATTGCATATTCTGGCAACTGAGAAGACATTTTTTAAAAACCAAATGTTGAGCTACTGCAAGGGCAAAAGGTGAGCTGCAACCAGTTCAAATTTCTTTATAGCCGTTAATGTGTGTGGTGATCTTAGCAATCCATTACTTCTGGTCAGCTCCCTTCTGCAATACAGAGACAAAATTTATTTCCCTTTCCGTGTAATCTTATTTTTCAGTAGAAGATGCACTGTATAACAAAACTGTCCTATAAACAAATTATTTTATTATTAAATTTGTATACCACTTCATTCAAAGATCTGCCCTTTGCAGCATAAAAATAATTTTGTAGCTTTTTTATTATTTAAAATGTAGCTAACATTAACTATATTTCCCCACCATAGATGCCTTCAATTAAACTGCAGAGTTCTGATGGAGAAATATTTGAGGTTGACGTTGAAATTGCAAAGCAGTCTGTAACCATCAAGACAATGTTGGAAGGTAAGGGAAGTATGAAGATATGTAACTTGGAATGAGTGGGTCTGAAGATGGTTGCTGCATAACAGGAATAGATTAATTCTTAGCTTAACATGAAGTAACTATGGGAATCATACCTGGAAATCTTGAGATAAAGGTAAATCTATTTAGGCCATACAATATTTCAGCCACTGTGCATCGTGCACATGAGTGCAACTAACACTTTTTTTCTTTTCCCACAAGTGCTACATAGAAAGTCCCTCAGGGGGGTCTCATGCTGGAGGTGGGTGTGACCAATATGAATACATACAGCACCTCCCTATGCACACAGACTTTCACTGTATATAATGCCCCCACACAGAGCACATTCACTTACCACACATGCAGGTGCACAGCTCCCTTCTCTCACACACCCTTCACTCTCACTCCTTTTGTCTTTCTGAAGACGATAGACAGTTTCCTCATTTCCTTGCTATTATACAGATGATAGGAAAGTCCCTCTCTTGATTTCCATGGTGGGTCACTGAAGAGCAAGAGTGTAATGGCTTTAAAGTCTGAGCAGTTTCTTGTATGATTTTGAAGTAAAACAGCTGTTCACAGGCACTACCACATTAGTCATGGCTACCATGACATGGCAGTCACTTACCTTCCACCTTCAGGGCACTTGAAGCAAATGTGGCCGTTTAGTTGGATTCTTCAACTTCTAATCAGAGCTTTTGAATGCAGACTTCTGTTTATGCATTGGTTCAAAAGCTGTTATGAAGATGGGTGACGTATGTTTCAGCTAAATTCTTAAAGGGATTTCCACATGCAGTAAAATATGAAATTAAACCTTACTAATCATTCAGAGGCAATCTTCTATGTCAAATTAGATTGATTGAACTAGGGAGCGGATCTTCAAAGGAATGGAAAAACAGTCATAGGAATACGAGACATTAAAACTGGATGCCACATATCTGATAGAGCTTGAGGAGGATCATGTTTTTAGCCAGGACTGGAACTGTATATGTACACAGGAGTGTATCATGGAGGTATTTCAAAGCTCAGCATGGCAGATTTTTCAACACTTAATAACAAAGCTTTTGTTTAGGACGTAGTGGATGTTCACCGTGCCTGTTCCTGTTATGGCTGAGCCTTTGTAAAGTGATAGTATATATTTGAGTGGGTAGCTGGAATTGTGAGCTGGAAGCAATTAAATTTTGCACGATGAAAGCTTAATTCTGACTGCCGGCAAATTAAAAGGGAGCCATGGAACTTAACCATATGGCCTTTATGTAAAGCGAATGTTTATAATCCTTAGAAACAAGGATCCAACAGTCTTATGGACTGTTTTCCAATATTTTCTTGTAGCTCTGTTTCTATTTCTGAGTTTTTGGTATTTTTCATATAGAATTTGTATTTTTATATTTCCCCATTGCTGCTAGGTATGTTAGTCCATACAAAGGTACATATAAGAATATGCTAGTGAGACCTTATGAGCGTCTTGCTATTTCAACATAGTTTTCAAGAGATGCATTCCACTTATCTGGTGTTTTTTTGTGACTCGTAAGGGGCAAAGAGCTGGTGTTGCCCAGATAATCTTGGTAATAGGGTAACTAAAAAACATAGGAAATGTGTTAAAAAATTTCTAAAGTATTCTTGAAAGCCCCTGAGCCCCTGAGTTGGCACTGCTGTACCAACATTAATGCCTTGTTATTTTTGCTGCTATTTTAGGGCAGTACACCGTTGCTGTAAAACAGATAAATCCATCAAGTAATGGCACAGCTTAACGTCTGTCTTTTAATAATCAGTGGTTCACATTGATCTATTACTTCTTAAGCTCTTAATCTAACCAAATGCTTATGACCTGCTATCTGAAGTTACCACAAAATTGAACATGTGGGCTCCCCCTCCCCCCAAGATCATGCTCATGTGATTATCTTCTAGATTTTAGATTGCATTAATCATGATTGGGACATTGTGTCAGCCATTGCTCCATGTGCTTAAAAATGTTTGGTTTGACTCAATAGAGCATAAAGATGCTGCATGCGTATCCATGTTGATGTGAGTTTTGAGATGTGTTTAGATAATTACAAGCATCTTGGCAAACTTTTAAAAATGATTTTATTTACTTCATAAGCAATCAGTTCTTTGTTAAGTTCTAATATGGCGGGGGGGAGGGGCCATACTCTGAATGAAGTACAGTATTGGGTTCATTGGTGTAGATAAGAGCTTTAAGAGGTACTTCTGTATTGGCTACTATGCACAAATGGAAAGAGCAACAAAAGGCTGAGGTTATTCTTTTGTGCATAGCTCATTTTATGCTATGAAAGGGGAGTGAACATTGAGGAAGGGCTTAAAGGGCTATTTGTATGTGTGCTGATTTGCCTGGGGAAAATCAATCTGTTTTTGTGGTTGGAGTGTTTAGAATCAGGGACTTAGGTTGTGAATCAGAAACTAGACCAGGGGTCGGCAACCCGCGGCTCCGGGGCCGCATGTGGCTCTTTTACACCTTTGCCGCGGCTCCGGGGCGGATACTAGCAAGGGGAGGAGGCGCATTGTGCGCCCCGACACTCCCCACTGTGGCGGGCGCTGTACTGGCTTTGACGTCGCATGGGGGCGGTGCGTGCATTAGTCACGCACTGTCCCGACGTCACCTTCCCGCCCGCCCGCTACATTGTAAGGGGCATGTACGCTGGTCACTGCATTGAAAGGGGGCATGTACGCTGGTCACTGTTTTGAAGGGGAGTGAAGAACACACACACACAAAAAGGTAACTTGTTAATTTAACGTTTATTTCTATGAGGAGGAGTAATTCTGAGGGGTCAAACAAAGAAATAATAAAAAAGTGACAAAAAAGTTATTTTTATAATGACGAGTTTTGCGGCTCCCAGTTTTTTTTCCTTCGGAAACGGGTCCAAGTGGCTCTTTTTGTCTTAAAGATTGCAGACCCCTGAACTAGACCAAATGGAATCCTTGGGGCTCCTTACAGTTTATGCAGTATGTTATCCTTGTGGCGGTAAATCTTCACACAGTACATGTGTGCTAGTAGCTGGGGAAGGAGAGGCAGATCAGGACAGAGGAACATACTTTTTTTTACAGTCTGGTGATATACATTCTTGTAAGTAAGTTCCATGGAGTCCTTCCATGTGGCTTTACTTCTGTGTGGTGGGTACAGGTTGATGCATTTATTGGTATTATACACACACATTGACTCTTTCTGCCTGGGAGTCAAAGAAGCAGAAGTTCATGTTCACCAGTTGGTCTGTTAGCGTCAACGGCTAAGGACCTTCGCAAAGACACTGTTACTTGCTAAGGTAGCAATGTCTGTCAAAATGGCTGCTGCAGCAGCAATAGACAAAATGGCTTATTGGCTGAGGACTGTGTGAATTCCATGAGTGAGGAAGTAAAGTAGAAGACAAGGTTCTTCCTTTCCCTACCAGACAAAACACAAGATATTGGCAAAGGCAAACAACTTAAGACTGCAGTTTTGTGCACATTGAACTAGACTGGTTGCTTCATATATACATATGATCAGACTATGGGGAATTTACCAGCCAAAATATCAGCTGCAGGCCTCTCAAATTACTAGTCAAGTAAATCAGCACTTCATCAGTTGCCTAGAGAGTGTGTGAATATTAATTTCTTGGAAATCTTCAAGAAAAGATTAGATGGCCTGACCATCTGTTTTAATACTTCAGCTAGGAATATGTCCTCCCTTGAGCAGGAGTTAGGCAATATGGCTAGCATTACTTCTAACAAAATCAGTCTTGAATACAAATAGAATCAATTTATTAATAATTTGCACTGTGTAGCCCGTGCATTTTGCATAAGCTACATGTTGGAAAAGAGTATATTTTAGTAAAGAACAGGATCTGAATGTACCTATATTGCAGTAGAAGGTGCCTTTTAAGAAATGTAGGGGTTCTGGCTATGTAAATTACTTGTCTTTTTTTTCTATTCTCAGATTTGGGAATGGATGATGAAGGGGATGATGATCCTGTCCCTCTTCCAAACGTTAATGCAGCTATATTAAAAAAGGTAATGTTGAACATGATTTTTGTTTGGGTAATATGAGCTTTCAGACTCAGCCTTGTTGTATGCAGTATAGCCATCTTTTCTGAAAATGGTTCTTCTGTTGTGAGAAGTATAGCCAGTGCTGGGAAAATTAAGTTATATTTTTATTTGGGATAATATAATACTACATTCAGGTAGCGCATCCATTTGTATTGCAGTAGCTTTATGGAGCATACACACAACCTTTTAGTTGCTATATGTGGCTTAACTGTTCATCTTACATTTCTGTGTCATTCTAAGCAGCCTTACTTGTTGCCATCTTCCCTATACATGATAGAGTCTATATTTGCATTATTTATAAGTTCTGTGTAAGCAACCTCATATAATTCCAGTTGCATGGAGGGAGGAAGAAGGGCCATTCTTGCTGATCCCACCCCCTCTGTTACTTGTCTTTTACTCAGTTCTACCACATACCACATTTTGGAGGGCAAAGCCTGAAGCAGGAAGCCTCTGCTTCTTCTGGGTAGAGTTTCCTGTGCAGTTTTGAATATTAGAGCTCTGCTGGATCAGGCCAGTGGCCTGCATAGTTCAACATCTGGTTCTCAACAGTAGCCAGCCAGAGGCATACTATCTCTGACAGTGGAGGTAGAAAATAGCCATTGTGGCTTTATCATACGTTTAATTTGTCAAATCCTGTTTTAAAAGCCTTTCAATTGCTAGCTATCACTTCATCTTGTGAAGGTGAATTGTGTAGCTTAACTGTGTGCTGTGTAAAGAAATATAGTGGTACCTTGGTTTACGAACTTAATCCGTTCCGGACATGCGTTCTTAAACCAAGGCGTGCTTTCCCATAGCAGTGGGGGGACTCAATTTACAAATGGAACACACTCAACAGAAAGTGAAACATGTTCTGCTTCCAAGGCAAAGTTCACAAACCAAAACGTCTACTTTTGGATTTGCAGCATTCTTAATCCAAGTTGTTCATAAACTAAGCTGTTCTTAAACCAAGGTACCACTGTACTTTATTTTGTCTGGTCCGGATCTTCAAGCATACAGCTTCACTGAATCACCCCTATTACTAGTAATATGAGAGAGAAAAACTTCTCCCTGCCCACTTTCTCCATACCATGTCTGTACACAATGTTCCAAATGAGGTTGCATCATAGATTTGTATAACAGCATTATGATATTGACTGTTTAACCATGTATAAATGTTTTAGGATTTAACTGGTTTCAGGAATTTAGGATTTTAACTGGCAGCATTTGTGAGCCAGTCTTCTCAAATTTTCATTCTGTTTGACTTATTTGTTGCCTCTTCCCACTTAATCTTTACAGTAGTTCTGTCAGTTTGAAAGTACTTAATTGGCATCACAAGATTGAAATGTGAGAAAGCAGTTCAGTATTAAGTGTGTGAAATCTTGTTTACAGCATTTGCAGACTGTGTTTTGAGATTATGCTACTGTCAGTTCTTCCCCTGAAAGGTTTGTATTGAGATAATTATGAGCAGCTGGTGGTATGCTTAAAAATGGCAGGATGTTTAGTTTAAATTAGTAAAACTTCCAGAAAAGATGAATGTTTTAACAGTTCTGTGTTATTGTATTAAGTAGTGGCTGTGCAAAAAGATCTCTGAACACTGATAAAAGTAATTTGCTTGAAGTTTTGAGAGCAAATGTTTATTTTAGACTAAATAAACAAATATGAAGATATTTCATAAGCTACTTTAATTCCTTAAGGTAATCCAGTGGTGCACCCACCATAAAGATGATCCACCTCCCCCTGAGGATGATGAAAACAAAGAGAAACGAACAGATGACATCCCTGTGTGGGACCAAGAATTTCTTAAAGTAGACCAAGGAACTCTCTTTGAACTTATCCTGGTAGGTTGGTTTTGTATATTCAGGTGGTGCCAGGTGTTGTTGTAATGAACTTTGTAGATCAATGGAATATCACAAGGTATTATAGAAATTTCTAGTACATTTTGTTTTGGAGAAGTGAGAGCCACCATGTGTTTGCTGGGTCCTTGTCCTTCCTGGCTTAGCCAGGTGGGAGGAATTGCTGAGTGGGTAAGAGAAAGGTGAACAACTCTTCAGCAAGATGAGGTTTCAACCTGCCTAAGTGGTAAGACCTTTGCTGCAAAAGGCCTCCCGGACTCCCACTATTATGGATAATTATTAGCCAGTCTCCAATATTCCATTCCTGGACAAGGTTCTGAAGCATCTGGTGGCTTCTCAGCCTCACAAGTTCTTGGATGAGATGGATTGTCTAGATCCATTTCAGTCTGGATTCAGGCCTGGTTATGGGAAAGAAATGGCTTTGGGTCCCTTGGTGGATGACCTATGCTGGAAGCTGGATAGGGAGAGTGTGCTGGACCTCTCAGTGGATTTTGATACCATTGACCATGGTATCCTACTATTATGAGACTTGGAGGAACTGTTTTAGGGTGGGTGTGGTCTATCTTGGAGGCCAAGCCCAGATGGTGGTGCTGGGTAACTCCTGTCCAATATTTTGATTGATGGCTTGTTGCTTCCATTCTGGAAATGTCTGATCTGGCCACTGTGATCCATAGCTTAGTTACATCCCATTTATATCAAGCTTTCTGTGGGTGTGCCGTTGCATAGTTTTTGGAAACTTCTGCAGTTCAGAATGCTGACCAGAGCTGGTTACAGGAAGAACAGAAATTCCTTATGTCAACAGCTCCACTGACTACTGGTTTGTTTCTGGGTACATCTCAAAGTGCTCATTATGACCTATAAAGCCCAATAAAGCTTGTGTCCAGGCTATCTGAAGGACCGTATCTCCTTCTATGAGCCTGCCTGGGTTTGATCTTCAGGGGAAACCTTTATTTTGGTCCTGCATGCGTAATAAAGTCGCACTTCAGCAAGTGAACATTACTTCAAGCATACATGTAAACTAGAAGCCTGCAACTAAAGGACACCTCTAAATTTTTGCTGCTGAATCCATAAATGAAATAAAGTGGCATCTTATGACAATACTTGTATAAGTAGGACTCTTTGTTTTCTTGCTCCTAGGGCCTTTCAAAGCAAAACTAGCTGACTGCTATGGCATAAATGTTTAGATTTGGTGTATTATAGATGCATGCTCCATAACTGAATGACCATGTGTTCTGAAAATGCTTAATTCAGAGGCGGGGAACTTGAGACCCTTCAGATGTTGTTGGACTATGCCTCCCACATTTCCAGGCCAATGTGGTCAGTAGTCTAGAGTGATTGAAGTTATGAATGGGACATCCTGATGGGATGGTGTGTCTCTGGTCTAGAAAATGCTGCACTGACTGCCAGTGAGCTACCAAGCCCAATTCAAGGTGACAGGCTGGTTTAGAAGGCCCTAATATGATTGGGACTCAAGTAGCTAAAAATGCATCTCCCGAGTATCAACCATCTTGAACCTTATGATTGACATGTTGATGCTGCTAGATGAGCACTGACCTGTGGCGGCCTTCTTGGTAACTGTTCTCCAATGCCCTCCTTGGTGAATTGTTTCTTCCTCATTATTAATATCCAAGAGGAATTTAAAAACATTTATGTTCACCTGGGCATTTGACAGCTGAAAGACAATTTGCGGCAACCTTGAAATTAATAGCTATGATACGTGACTGTTCTTAAGATGTTTGATATACTTTTAATTTCTTAAAATCGTATCATTTTGCTGTTTTATTATTTGCCACCCTAGGCTCCTTGAGTGGAAGGGCAAGATAGAGATTTAATTGATAACAGTTCAGCGCCTGGGGTCCCCCGCCTGGCTTAATTGATGGTCCTTGTAAATGCTAAACAAAAAAGTATCAATAAAGTTATCTCGAGTAAACAAAAAACAAAAAATCAGACATCTTACTATAATATCATGCAAACAAGTAAATTACAATGAAATAGAAAATGTTTTTGTTATTGGCTGTTACTTTATAAAAATAAAAACCTGACGGTATAGTATATTTTGGTGGTATTGCATTGAGCACAAGACATTAAATTGGTCTTTTCCCCCTAAAGGCTGCAAACTACTTAGACATCAAAGGCTTACTTGATGTGACGTGCAAGACAGTTGCAAATATGATTAAGGGAAAAACACCAGAAGAAATCCGCAAGACCTTCAATATCAAGAATGACTTCACTGAAGAAGAAGAAGCCCAGGTATGCCATAGTTTCTACCTTGGATTTAGTTGCTCTGCATAAAACAGGATCTGTACTACTCATTTTTTCTTAGTCCGTTGAAGATACATGATCTCATTGGTTGAGCAACAAATCACTGGTGCTGGTCTCTGTGTGACATTCTATCCCAATTATTGTAGTCTCACTTAGGATTCTGGGTCTTTGTCATAATGATCCTCACAAAGATAAAGTACTTGCTCAAAGCTTGTTATGTGAAGCTAAGATGTGCCATATGAGAGGACATGCCATGCATGTAAGTTTTCCTTCACACTTTTGTATGGTGCTCCTCCTGCCCACATGCCTGATAAGCCTGTATGGAAATAGCCTCAATAGAAAATAAATACCATTCCCTTGGTTTCAGGCATGAGTACCATTTCCTTTGCTTTGCACACTTTCAGAAACCTTAAGTACTATGAATGTAATAAAGGCTGTCTTGATTTTTAGGTACGCAAAGAAAATCAGTGGTGTGAAGAAAAGTGAAGTCTTGTGCCTGACAACTGACACTGTAAGGATCGTTCCAAATACCAGTTGCACTGCTCTGTTTATAACTGTTAATATTAGACAAATGCAGCAGCAAATGAAGTTGTTCTTGTAGGGTGGTGTTCTCTTTGCATGTGTAATATTTGAATATAGATTTAAATCCTTTTGGCTGAGTTTCTACCAGTGTAATCCAATGTCCCCATACTTTTCCTCTGATACCAATAAAACTAAACTAAGTGTGGACTCCGTATGGCAATTCACACTGCAAGCTAGCCTTTCCATGCTTTTAAATGTGTCACTGTATCCTTTAAAATATATAGGATGTCAGAAATTCAGCAACCTCTGGCATTGTAAATAAAATCAATTGCTAAAGTTTTCTGAAACAGAATTAATGAAGCCTGTTTTCATTCACATCCTAATGGCTTCTTAGAACAATGGGAAGTCTTGAAAAACCAGTTGCAGTAATTGTTTCTTCAATTCTACACCTTTATTTGTTGGGGACAAGTGACAACTGCCACAAACCATGTTGGTTTTGTTAGCTAAGGGTCAGTGCTAGAGGCGTGATGTAGAATTGATTCAGGCAGTTAGAGGTAGACAGTTAAACCCATTTTTGGCCAGATAACAAAGATCATGCTTCTTTCTGGAAATCACAGTTTAGTTGCCTAGTCCCTCGAACCAGCAGATTAAATCCCACTGTGTGATCAAAAGAGATTACCAAAGCTAAAATTCCATGGATAGTACATGTTGGGGCTTGCTATGTTAGGCAAGCTGCAGTATTTTCCTGTAGTTTTAAAAAAAATCTTATTGTTCTGTGAAAGTCTTAGTCTGCAGTGTTGTACATGAAGTCAGATTGCAGTGACTTTTCACTGTGCATACGCAGTATGATACTGATGTTGTGCCATTTGATGGTTGTTTAGGAAAAAACCACTTGCAAGTAAGACTGTTTCTTTTTTTTTTTAGTTTCTACAGTTCCCCTGTAGGAATTAGGATGTTCATATGTACTAAGCATTGAGGCATCCCCTTGGCTTGTATTGCATTCCATTTTCTGTATACACACTAGAATAGAACAAAACCCTAATAAATATACTTCACTTCAAAGATCAGTGGTGACCTTTGAATGTTCTATACAGAATAAGATACCTGGAGTTAAATGAGGCAGTTAAAATTGAAACATGCATAGCAACCAATGTGCATATTGCTCCACAACTTCACAAGCTGTTAACATGAAAGGATTGTATACTTGATAGTGCCAGCTGCCATCTTCAGAAGAAACAGTCGGGGGGGGATGGGCGGAAGGGAAGGGGGCTGCAAAAGATGGGCTTCAGTTACCAGTACATGAGTGCTGAAATATTCTTCAAGTAGTCGTCTTCTTAAACCCAACCCCAGTGGTTTATCAAAACATCTCCATTTCTAGTCTTCTATGCCTATAACCCTGTGTCTTTTAAAGTAATCAAACTGCATATGCTTACTTTTCATTTTCCAGGATCAAGTCTCCAATTCCACTTGCTCAACCAATGAGTCCAGCACTGGATTGCATGCAAAAGTCCAATATTCTAACAGTTCTAATTACTGGGATCTACCTCAGGGTGGGGATGGTTGTCTTTTGTGGAAGTCTATGGGAAGGAAGGAACTCAAATGTTCCCATGACTCATGATGATGTTGCTCAACATGCATGGGTTTTGGAAAGAACCAGCAGTTCCAGGTTAACATTAACCCTGGGTCTTGTGAGCATGGCAAGGGGAAAACATTGTCAGACAGGGACTGGTGAAAGGGAAATACTTGACACTTCTCATTCGCCTAGACTTTCTGGCAAGGTCACTGCTCTTGTCGTCCAGATAGTTTTGGTGGAAGGGAGATCTTGAACCCAGAAGCGCAGGAATTGGGCAGTTATCATCAGAATTCCCAGTGAGGGTTTCAAACACACTTGTTGTCTTCTAGCAGGGGATATTGTCGAAAGCTCCAGCGCTTATACTCTACCTTCAGAATTTGAGAGCAGAGGCCACAACTAATCCCCTATCCAGGTTGTGTCTCTTTGAAATTATCCTATAATACGCAATGCACTGAGTACCTTCTATCCCTTCCCTGTTGTCTCATTAAAGAAGTGAGCCACTTCTCTGCATTGTTATCAGTAAACATTGGCGGGGAGTGGTAAAGAATTGACTAACCAGAGAGTCAAGAAGGTAAGATGATAGAAAACCTGCCTTTGACATGTTGGCAGCATCTCCCTTTAACCTCTAAAGGACTCTGTTGTGCAGAGAGTGGGATTAAGCCAGACATTTTCAGTGTTTCTAGTTCCTGTTAGTGTTGCAGCCTTCTCTTTGGTTGTGAAGAAATTTGATGCCAGTGTGGGTTAGAGAGCATCTAAAAGCCTGGCCATGTGAAGTACTTTCGGATGGTTATGGAGCAAACAATAAATTTGCTCCAGCAGGCTAAAGAATACCCTTTGTACTCTTGTGATATTTCAAGTAGAAAAATGTCTACTTGCTGTTGACTGAAGATGATCTATTTGGTATACTGCCTGCTGAAAACATTCTGCAAGGCTAGAAGGGCACAGTTCTGAATATGCTGGGTAAGCCTGCACTTTGAGAAAGAGAAGTGTGAGGTGTTTATTTTCTAGCCTAACCTGAGAAGGTGAGTACTGTGAAATAGTCACATTAAAATAGTTGCAACTTTGGTCATAAGAGGTGTGCTTAACATTATTATTTTGTGGACTTTGGATTGTGGCTGTTAACACATATTGCTCTTAAAGATCATGCCTTAGCATGTTGTTGTTGTTGTTTAGTCGTGTCCGACTCTTCGTGACCCCATGGACCAGAGCACGCCAGGCACTCCTGTCTTCCACTGCCTCCCGCAGTTTGGTTAGACTCATGCTGGTAGCTTCGAGAACACTGTCCAACCATCTCGTCTTAGCATACTGTGTTTTAAATTAAGTTCCAGGAGTTTAATTCAGCTAACTCATTGCATGGGTAGAACAATTTCCACTTGTGCAAAAGAACATCTCTGTGCTCCCCCAGAGACAGTTTGAAGGGCATGTGTGGCGGCAGGGAGGAGAGGTTCCACTCATGCAATGACTTAGTTGGATGCAATTCTTAATTACTATTGCTGAAAAAGGTCAACATCACCATTGCTAAGCAATTGTGTGTTTGCCCCCTTAAAGAGACCCTGCATCGTTGTAGTCTAACTTTCTTTACTCAGTCTGCATCCCATATTTAGAGAGCAGTGATACATCTGGGCAAGATAGAGAAGGTATACCAGGCAAGGAAGCACATAACAGTCCATTTTGTAGAATTATAGTCTCCAGTTGCCTGTTTTTGAATGGGCAATCTGGTAGATTACTTTATTTATAAAGCCATAAACAAATCTTGAACATAAGCCAAAAAATACAAGCTCAAAGTAAAAAAAAAAAATTACAACAGATGATAGCTGAGAGAGCTGCTGCAGAATTTTTTTCCTGCTACATACATACAGTGGTTTTAAATGATTTGTTGAAGTGGTCTTTCCATGACTTGTACATTCAAACAGGCTTCAGGAAATCAAATATGCGATTAAAGAACTGAAATTGTCATAAAGCTTTCATTAAAAAAACATATAAATTGTATTGACACACAAGACTTCATATAGCATTTCTAAAGATCTACTTTTTGGCATTTAAGTGACTTTTTTGGGAATCTGTTACTTGCTGTATGGGATATGGATAGTTTGTGCCTTTTGGTAATCCATCATTGTAAACTGTTGCTAAAAACAATGCAGTTGTTCCTAGTTTCATAAATGTTAATCTGCATGCTTATCAACACATTCAGCTCCTTTTTTATTTAAGTAGCTATGTACACCTAATGGCCCTGAATCTGTACATATACTGAGATGCAAATCTGCTTGGGCTGTTGTTGCATAGGCAAGGGGACTACACAGAATTTCAGAGTAGATGGGACAGATTTTTTTCTGGAAGGAGAGAGAAATGGGGCACTAGTTCTTTTGCACAGTCCTTAAATTGACTTGTGAGATAGTCCTATCTTCCCTACTGCTATCTTTCATTCAGTTCTCAGGTTGCATGAATGAAAGCAATGCAAGAAATATGAAATCCAATCTACCCTTCCTCCTTCTGATATATTTCTTTATAGACCTTTTCCCAACAGGGCTCAAGGCAGCTTACATATAAAAATGAGAACCGTTAAAAACATAGAAAATGCCATTGTTGAACCACTCCCCAAACTGGGACACAATAACTTATATTAAATGTATTTATTTGTATTTGTTTTATGAAAAAAAAAGGACTAGCATATGATGAAGGCTTGAAATATGTATGCTGTTTGCAGCTGAATGAAAAATGGAATTGTCAATGTGTTTCAGCAGTGGTGCACTCCTCAATCCACACCAAATTTAAGTCTAAATCTGAGGTATGTATTGTTGAATATATTTCTAATATCAAATTGCTAGCTGGCCTTTCACATATATCTTCTCTACCACTTCCCTGCCATGTTGTGGGGAAAATTCAGGACAAGTGTAGAGTATTTATTACGTGTACAAAAGAAAGTTTCTTACAAGAAAATTGCACTGACTGCAGTTGCAAACTGGTAAATCCTTTTTGCATTGGTAGAATATCGCCGATCTTAAATTTGTTTCCAAAGCAAAATTTTGGATATATTTCTCCCAAAGTTGGAGAAGCAAACACTGCTTTGAATTGGAGGGACCATTGAAAATAATCCCAATGTGGTCATCTGCTGCAGCCACTGTCTTAATAAAATATATTTAAATTTTCTGATACGTTCTCTTAGAGATATTGGAGGAAAAGCCTGTCCAGCTCTTTCGCTGATTAAAAAGCTCACGATAACAGATGCCTCATGAGGTTCACAGATCTTTTTACTAGATAAGGATGACACACTTTTTTCAGGGATAAGAGGACTCCCCCAAATATGACTCCCCCATATTGCAAACCATTTGAGATTTTGTGCCTTTGCTGCAAAATCATATTTTCAAGTAACTTTTTTTCTTCAAGTAATACAACTGAGTGTAATGCAGCTGCTACCTAGATTTGGGCCTTAGATTTCACAGTTTCTCCTTTAGTAGTTGGGTAGGAACATACCAGCTTTTAACTAACGATGATTTTAGCCTATGTTGTGTGTGTATTTGCATGCATGTATGTACAAGAGGAAAGGCTTTGCCAGTACAGTAAGGGCAGTGGTGTGCGCATATTTTGTATATTAAAAAATAACAGGAAAAACTTTACATTTTTAAAAAATAAGAAATCATGATTGTATGTGGTATATAAATATTTAACCAGAAAATATACTCTCATATACATACTATATTGATCTCAGAAAAATTGAGAGTGAAATTAATTCAGGGTGCAGTGATGGGAAGAAATCAAGAATATTTTAGTGATATAAATGGAACATGTCCAGATTACCACATAACACACAAGGGCTTTTTAGATGTGTGCCTCTTTGTGCCAGTGTACTTGTGCTTGCAAAGTTCCACTACAATTAAGCAAAATTTTTAAAGATTGTCTAGGAATAGGTTTTGGAATACTGCAAAAAAATACTGTTAAAAAGGGAGGGGGGATACTAGTGCAAACAAGCTTTATATACTGTAGAGCTTATTCCAATATGTAGAAAAATAGTTTAGGCCTTTACGTATTTGCTTTAAATACAAAAATAGATTGGATATTAAAACGCTGCATTCTGATTATACCGCTGCAATAATTGCAATACTGTGCTTTGTGTTCAAAATGATGCAGGTGACTTCCTGGTTGTGTTAGTGCGTACTTTTTTCAAACAGGAAAGACAGGCTTGCTAAAAAAAAAAATGGAACAACAGTATTTTAGTGAGGTTAATGTGAATGACTCATTGACCTAGGTTTTTAAGGCTGTAATCCTAGCACTACTCCCATATGTCACCATTACGCTAGTTGAATTCTCAGTGTAGACTTCCGCTAGTGGGACTAGTTAGTTGAATCTGGCCCATATGTTCAGTATCTGGAAGTCGTTTATTTTGGCAAGAAATCTTTTATGTTTGGATTCAGTTTTACCAAATGGTTAAATTGTTTTGGCAACTTTCTGCCCATGATTTCAGTAATTGTGCCAGTTTGGTCAGGCTAGAGAAGTGGTGTTACAGGAGGAAAAGTGAACATGAGTTTAAGGTTTGCTTGCATTATATTTGTCACTCCTGCCTGAGGCTACATACCTTTTCAGCTTCATTTGATGCTTTTGAGTTGAATGGAGCATCTCTTGTGTGCTTATGCCCCTTGTATACAAGTGGGTTTCTATTAAAACTTGCTGAAGTATAACTGTGAAGGACATAGGACTCATTGCACAGTGAGAGAATAACACCACCTGCAAATTTTAGCTATTCCATAATATGCATTTTCCTATCCTTTCTCCAAGAGGCCACTGTTCCTTTCTGCATTATTTTAATATACATGGCATTCTGTGTGTGTTTGGGTCCTCCAAGAAAAATAACACACAGGTTGTTGCTTGACTTTAGGGCTAATGAGCAGCCATCTTTGCCTTAGCACTGGGAATGCAATGTGGGCAGGGAGCACATAGCCCCCAAATATCATTTTTAAAAATAAAGATTGCACAATAGGCTGAGGTGTTTGAGCAACTAGTGGAACGGGACTAGGCTTAGGTTTTACGGCTCTCTGACAGAAATTGTATCACATACTATTTCTAACAAGCAGGGCTTACATTGCTAAATTTGTAATATATTCCATGATCTGTGTAACAGTGTTTAGTACAGAGTGAGAAAATTCAGCAACATCAGGAACCCTGCATACTTTTCTAGTCCTTAATGGCTGTCAGCAAAAGCTTAACAATGTGTGGTGGCTTAGTCTGGGTAAGCTTTTGGAAAATCAAAAATGTGCTTAGTAAAATTTATAGTGATGCTGTATGTGACTAGCTTTTCAGTACCTTTTATCACTCCTTGGCCTGTCCCAATGACTAGCAGATACAGAATAAATCATGCAAAATAAGCATTTATGAATTTTACGTAACTAATGCACATTGCAGAGCTCAGTGTCATAGCAGAAAATATTTTAGTTTTTTGTTAGAAAAAAAGGCATTCTACTGCATTTCATTTTTGCAGCTGCAATCCATTGCTGTAATTTACAGAAGCTACAATATGCCATTAGGGAGATATTCAAAAGTACAACATTATTGTTTAGAAAGTGAAAGATGCCTGTGATAAAAGCAAAGCATGGCCATAATAAATGCACACTAAGTTTGTACAGAAACAAAACTAAAAACCCTGCAGAAAGATCCCTGTTTTCCAGAGTGTGTGTATATAGTGAATGGAAATGGGGTAATAAAAGAATTGTAACTTATTGTTTAAAGGTAGTGGCAAGAAAATAATACTTGACAGTTAAAGGAAGCATGCACTGGCTCCTTTAAAGTTTTATCATTTGATATATTCATTTTCAAGCAGTAGGTATCTCCTCCAAAATGTATTCAGAATACTTTCACCTGGAATCAACATTTCCCCTCACAAGATGAGGCATCATAATTTATTCCATATATTCTCATGCCAGACAGGTCAGCTACTTTACATTGCCCCTATCAAGCAACTAGGCTTGTGTAAAACAAAACCACACTGTTCTTTCAGCTGCTTTGGCATACCTGTGTCATATCTACAAGAGGACTATGATTGAAATGCAAATCTTTGAACGGTAAGAAAGAAAAGAATGCCTAACATTTAGCACCTCTTAGCTACTTTTAAAAATCTGGGTGTCCTATTTCAGTTTTAGCTGGTTTGGTAGACAAAGAAATTCTCAAGTTACTGACCAGAACGGAGTTTTATGTCCTTGTTCCTACTTCTGAAGAGAGACACCGTGTGTCCTTACTTACGTTATAAAAAGCACTTTCAGTGCTCCAATGTTTTCCAATTATTGACAGCTTTCTCCTGACTTTGAGACTGCCATTTGATGGCATGGTAGGCTTGTCTCTGGTAGCTTCCACAGGTAGTGAAACCACTCATCAAAGTGCCTGATGAATTTGCCGGCCTTGCTGGTCACTGCTGCATGAGTACTACGTTCCTATTGATAGGACACTGTACCCTGAGGATTCGCTGGGTGCTACAGATGTTTGAGACACTGCTGAGCATTTAGAAGTGAGTCCTGATGTGCTTGTAGCAGTTTTGATACACGTAGATGCAGGGAAAGGACTGGCTTGGTTTTGGTGTGTGAAATCAGCAGGGGCAGCAAGCTTGTCTGAAGTAAAAGCAGTGGATATGCACTGCAGCACATCCAAGGGGGAGGGAGGGGAATCTATAGCACTTCCATCGGAAGAAACTGGGCTGGCACAGCGTCCTTCTCCTTGTAGGTACCGAATGCACTTCTTTTTCCTCCTAAGAACAGTGAAGAGAGTTATCTGTAAATAAAGGGTGAATTTACAGGGTCATATTCTTAAAATGATAGAGTGACAGCAGTCATTACAGTCATTTCTCTGCAGCACACAGCAAAGGCTGGATGAGTGGCGGGAAATACATGTTTATTCTTGTCAGCTCTCTGCTGCACACTCTTGCATCAGAAGCATTTTTCTAAAATACACCGACAATTTGCAGTGTTTTACCACTGGGTGGCAGTGTAACTATGGTGCTGCAGCCTGTTTCAGAGTGGACAAAAGTGGAAGCAGATTAGTCTTCTGTGGCATCAGCATACTTGTAAAGGGAGATCAGCAGGTTCTAAGCGTTCTGCTTACGAGTAGCAGCAAAGAAATGGAAAAATTGCAGATGTGAAAAGTTTGGTGTGATCAATTGTATTTGCCATCACTTGCAAAATGCCATGTGAATGCAGCGTGAGGATTTTCCATGACTGAAGAAGTTGGAAAGCTACTGCGCACATCAGCTTCTTAGCTTGCTTGCATGAAATCGTGTGCTGCTTTGTTAGAAAGATGGGTCAAATGGTCATTCCAGAATGACCTTCCCAAAGGGATGTGGCCCTCAAAGACAATGACAGAACTGGGGAGAGGGGAGATTAAGTAAAATGTATGGGGGTCAAGGAATATGAATGGGAAGGAATAAATGCTATTGATTATTTTTGTCTATTTACCCCACTCCATCTCTTGACAGAATATTTGCATGTAAACATGCCCCACTTGAATTGCATAGATGATGAAGTCACAAATCACTCTTACCAATTGTTGCAGTTCTACATATCTCTAGGGTGGAGCACCAGCGTGATAATGTGAAAAAAGTCTCTCTGTGCGTGCATGTGTATGTACACACCACAGATCAGTTAGCCTAGGTACTAAAACCAGCAACCAAATATTATGAGACCAGCCAACAGCAGGTGTCATATGTGTGCAGAGAGCCCTGCTTTCTGTTCCCTGTTGCATAGAAGCCCTCAAACTAGGCCCATTGGTGCAGGTATATCCCATACTCCAAACCTGTCTTCCCTATCACCAGCTACCCTGTGGTCTGCTATATGAATAAAATATAGCAGACTTGCACAGATGTGGCCATGGCCTGCAAATAACTATTAATAATAATTTTATTATTTATACCTGCCCATCTGGCTAGGTTTCCCTAGCCACTCTGTGTGGCTTACAACATATATAAGGAATATGTCCCCTTGACCCTAATACTCTGCTGGTGGTGTAAGGAAGGCCCCAGCTCATTTGCTTCTGGACTAATCAGTGCTGCACAAAAGCAAAGGGAGTGTTCATTAATTAATGCAAATCATTTTCTTGCATTTTGAAAGGAAAGCTATTAAGACTGGCATTAGTTATGCTGCTGGGTGGGAATCAGAAGTCTAGTCCTGTGAGTTGACCTTTTAAATTGCTTTGCATAATTTTAGGCTGAAATTCAATACAGAGTCTGCTAGTAAAAGATGACAAGCCACTTAATGGCTAATGAGAATAACTGGATCACCAACTTTTATCAGATAGTGGCTGGAGACTACCAGTTCTTCCTGTAACAAATGCTGTGTTCTGTGGGGAGGTGTGAACAGCAAAGAACTGGCTACACAGTGGCTGCAATGCCCCTTCTATACTGGCCCTCTTCAGACAACCAATTTTCTCTTCACTGAAGTCTCCTGATAAGAGAACAGGACTCCACCCTTTAATGAGAGAAAATGGATGATGGTGATGGCACAAAGGCACATGGGAAGGTTGTTGAGAGCAGGTTTTTGGACCTTGTGATTCATAAATCTAGAAAAACTTATTTTGAAGGGCTGAAAACCACAATATTGGAAAGCATCTCAACAGGTGATCTAATCTAAACCTCCGTCAGTGCAGGAAATTCCCAACTCCAGATTCCTGGCTATGTGGTCATCCAGACCTTGCCAGTATGATACCCATAAAGGAAGATCTTGCAAGTGTGAAGGTACGAGGAGTCCATGCTACAAGGGAGAAATGAATGCCAACTTTCACCCTTCCTGTTACGTAAAAATAACCTGAGGCATCTGTCTGCACTGGAAGAAACTTGCTTCTGAGTAGACATACATAGGATTGCATGGTTAAGATCCCCCCCCCCCCCGCCCGTCATTGTACTTTCCCATCTCAGAAGTAGAAAGCTTTTGGAAGCATCACTCATAAACAGTTGAAATCCATGGAAAACCTAGGCAGGCCATAAGGAGCGCCATTAGTAGTGTTAGGGGCAAGGGCAGCTGCAGAAAAGGGGCATGAAAAATAAAAATTGCACAGCAAAGAACAACCTGCATGGTAAGCAACAAGCTTAGAAAGCAAAGATATCCAATACACACCTGCACGGTCCACACCAGTCCATTTGTTGGTTGAGACCAAAGCGAGCTCTGCATTTCTTAGGAGAAGCAGGATCTGAGGAAGGAGCATGCGTGGTGGAGAATGGGCAAGGCAGAGGCACAAACAGCAGCAAGAGCGGGAGGAAGAGGAAGAAGAAAAGATGCAGCATCAATTTAGCAGCTGGAGACAAAACTAAACAGGCCACATCAACCCAGTTTCTGCGGGAAGCAGCATCTCTTCAGGAAACAAAGCAGGTTTAGGCAAATACCAAAACTAACCTCACACGGGAGGGCCAAGAATGCAGTGACTGGGAGAACAGGGGCATTAGCTACCCCTCCCAGTTTGGTGTCATTTGCAAATTTGACAAACAACCCCTCTATTCCTTCATCCAAGTCATTTATAAAGATGTTGAACATCAACAAGCCCAGGACAAGGGCAGCACCCCACTTGTCATCTTTTCCCAGAATGATGAGGAACCATGAGTGAGAACTCTTTGGGTTCGGTCAATCAACCAGCTACAAATCCACCTAACAGCTACCTCACCCAACCAACCCACATCTTACCGGCTTCCCCACAAGAATATCATGGGGGACTTAGTCAAAAGCCTTGCTGAAATCAAGATACGCTGTTTCCACAGCATTCCCCTTATCCACCAAGCTTGTTACTCCATTAAAAAAAAAAGAAAAAAGATTAGTATTGCATGACTTGCTTTTGAGAAATCCATGCTGGGTCTTAGTAATCCCCGCATCCTTTTCTAAGTGCTGACAGACTGTTAAATTATCTGTTCTAGGACATTCCTGGTATGTCAAGTTGACTGGTTAGTAGTTACCTGGGCCTTCTTTTTTCCACTTTTTGAAGATGGGGGCCAACATTTGCCCACCTCTAGTCCACAGGGACCTCACCTGTTCTATCTGTAGCTAGCTGTTCCCTTACCATCTCTTCTTCTATCCAAAGCACTGCTTGTGCAGTTGGTCTTTCTCCCACTCTGTGTTCCCCCTAACTTTGTTCTAGGAGTTCCCCTCAATCCTATGGAGCAGATTTGGGGAGAGTGTGCATGGGGGTAGGGGCTTGTATTTCACAAGTGGAAATGCTTGCGCTGATGAGAGGTTTTAGCCTGATAGCACCCAAAGATATGATGTGTAAGACTCTGTGGGTTAGGATTCTGCCTGCCCTAGAAATTAGTTTATGGCAAAATAGTCCCTTCTTGGATAACAGGTTAAGAATTTGCTACTGTACTGCATTTTAAAGACCTTTTGCTTTCTGCATCTTTGCAGAGAACTAGGTGATTGGGAAACTACAACGGTAACAACCACAAAAGTTAATGGCAAGAGGAGGGGGCTAAATTTGATGTGTCAAAATGCAACTAGGAATGAACTGAATAGTATTCCTTTTCTCTGAGGCTAATGTCAGAGGAGAGCAGACAGGAGAGACAATTGCAGATAGCAGCAAAGCTAGAAGAAATAGCAGTTAGGTCTCATATGAAAATGAAACACAGATTAAAGTTTATAAGCACAGATAGCAACCCAGTCTACAGATGAAATGGAGGTAGTATTAGCATAGATATGGATTACCCCAGTCACATTAAGCCACAGATGCAAATCCAAAGGAAGATTATAGCTATTGTTCAGCTGCCTCAACTAATCCCCTACCAACATAAACAAAGCGTTGGTTACCAGATAATGTACTGGAGTTTGCACCAGTGGATTTACCTGAGTTGGAGTCTTGCTGTTTTTCTCTTGTTCGTCTTTTCTTTTTCCCCTAGAATCAAAGAGAGAGAGAAAAGGGAGGGGGGGGGGGAGAACACAAATCATAAGTGAACAAATACAGGCATATCTTTCCAGAGGGAATAAGGGGGTTGTGGCCAAGGCTCCTACTTTAATCCCTCCAAACTGCCTGCTTCATTTCTGATCACCATGGATTCTTGCTAATCTAGACCCCTTGTATGATGTGCAATTGGCAATTGCAGGTAGCACCCTCCCTCTAGTGGTCAAAATATGCTCTACAGGCAGTCAGGGACATGTTGTTTAAAAGGTACATCATTTTTACACAAATGCTTCTTCACACTGAAAGAAAACCACAAATGAGAGGGATCCACCTATTGCTTTGAATTCTTAATTCAGAAGTAACCCCTCATTAACTCATACTGCAGCATTCTGCCCAGCTGGCTGAGAGTGGCACCAGCTTGGTAGAGCTTTTGACAGTCTGCCATTTCCAGACCTACATCTTGCAAGCAACAGTTTAGCTGATTTGGGAGAGGAGCCCCTGGGACACATAGATGTAAAAGAAGAAAAAGCTACGATTACAGTTAAAAGCAAGAAACCTCTCTCTGTGTGTACACATACATACACCCACCCTTCCCAACATCAGTTAGTATTGGATGTTACTTGGGAACTCTCTCTCCCCCCCCCCCCCAGACTGGTTAGCTATTTATTATGGCTACTTTCTACATCAACAATTCATGTGCTTTATGCTGTGGCTGAAATTAACATATGCTAAAGGCAGATTTGTAGGGACGCAGGTGGCGCTGCAGGTAAAACCTCAGCGCTTAGGACTTGCCGATCGTCAGGTCGGCGGTTCGAATCGCCGGGTGCTCGGTCCCAGCATCTGCCAACCTAGCAGTTCGAAAGCACCCCCGGGTGCAAGTAGATAAATAGGGACCGCTTACTAGCGGGAAGGTAAACGGCGTTTCCGTGTGCTGCGCTGGCTTGCCAGATGCAGCTTGTCACGCTGGCCATGTGACCCAGAAGTGTCTTCAGACAGCGCTGGCCCCCGGCCTCTTAAGCGAGATGGGCGCGCAACCCCAGAGTCGGACACGACTGGCCCGTACGGGCAGGGGTACCCTTACCTTTACCTTATAAAGGCAGATTGCAAATATAAAAAGAGGTCAAAATAGAGAGCATGGGGAGGCCAGGGACCCTCCTCATAAATGGCACTGCCCCACCATACTGGTAGTTTATTCATTAAATTTTTATGCCATCCTTTACAGTACACACACACACACACACAAAATCCCAAACTGCACTCTTGTTCATTGTCTCTGATAAAATACTTCTCTCAGATATTATGGTCCCTGACCATAGCTGGAACAAATTGGTATGAATCCAGTCCCCTTTTCATGCCTACCTGCACATAGATTGTCTCTGGCTTACATTTTGAAATACCGGAAAGACTGCCACTCTTCCCCACAGCTAAGATATATTGAGCTCATAGATGAGGATTGTGCCGCAGTCTTTCCTGTGTCCCAAAGTGTCAGAAAAAAGTGTGCTGCCACCACGGTGCAATGACCTGGGTTAAGGAGCAAACCTAACTTTCTTTATGCACACACACCAGCCATCTGAACAAAGACCAGCTGCATTCTGTGCATACATGAAGGAATGTATTTCCAGCAAAAGGTTGCTGTGCATGGGTGGAATAAAGTGGACAGTGATCTCATTTTCAGCAGGCTCCCAGCCTGCACTCAGTTACTTTCTCAATGAAAAAGGTCTCTTTTTAAAATGTCTTTTAAGCGGGGGGAGAAATTGGACCGTATTTCAGGAACAGCACATGGAACATCATAGTTAAAAATGAGCTTTGGTCACCAAAGCAACTTTCCTTGAATGAAGAATAATGTCAAAGTAACTATTACAAATAAAAGAGAGATAAACCTAAGGTCTGTTTTTCGTTATTCACATCTTTCTTGCACCAGCATTTGTGATGTCTTCATGCTAGCCTCAGATTTTTCTTGGGTACAGAAACTGCACTCACTAGCAGCTTGAAAAGTGCATAGTATTTGCAAGCTTGGGCAGCCCAGTCCCAGTCCTATTTCATTCAGAAGGAAGTCCCTCAAGAGGACACACTCGCTGTTGCAAACATGTTGAGGACTGCAGCTTTTTTGTTTTCACTTCCAGAGACGAGATTGCAAACATGGAGCACAACAAAGCCTTTTCCATTTTAAGTTCAAACAGTGTTTAAACATGTTTGTCATTAGCGAGGCACAAAAACCGCTTCGCTGATGAAAGCAGGCAAAATCAAACCAGATTGTCTTTTCTTACACTCCTCTCCACATAGTATTGATTTTGCTTGCATTGGGAGGCCTACATTATTACGCAGCTGCCCAACACTACAATTAAAACATAATGCTGGTGGCAGTTACTGTCTTACAAGCTCTGTTCCAGTGTCGGCTGTAAGATGGAAACATGTTTTAAATCCATGTGTATGGTTTTGAGAAACTGTCTTGAGTTGCCACATACTGTTTTTGGACTGCCTCTCCAATGCTGAAAAATCAACTCCAACATTCTAAGACAGCTAGTGGTGGTATCCTTATGGACATTTCCCATTGGAATGGCCGTGGGGTTTTGCATATCTGAATGCTTCCCTACATCAAATGTTGCGGCACATGGAAAGCTAGCATGACAAGGAACAAGGTTCTAGCCAAGTGTTCTCTCTGATGTACGAGCTTTCTACTTGCATTTGATTTTTTATGTGCTCCTCCACTGGCCTCGAGTTCTAAAGATGGTACGGCACATTGTGCTCTAACCTGAAAGCCCAACAGCTGCTTCTCCTCTGCAAACTGGGCTAGAGGGCACCATTTGCAACAGAGGAGCTTTGGGCAGGAGAAGAGCACTTCACCCTTCCCTTCCTTGCCAGCTATCTTCTTCAGCTGCCCCTTAGCTGCAGCTGCTTTCTCCCATTTCTGTTTGCAGCAGAAACACTGGACAGGGCAAAAGCAGCTTGCTGAGTTGCAGAGGAAAACAGACTAGTGGAAAGTTAAACACCTTCCTCCTTCCAGAGCTTCTCTGTTGCAAATTGCGCCCCTCATTCTTTGCGCAGGAGAAGCGGAAGATAAAAAGCCAAGTCAGAGCTTGATGTCCTGCACCAAATAACAGGCTTAAGGAGGCCTTGACTGTTGGCTGCAGTCAAGGAAGACGGCACATCGAGCTATTTCTCCTGTGGGAACATAGGAAGCTGCCTTATACAGTACTGAGTCAGACTGTCTGCACTGACTCAGCAGCTCTGCAGGATTTGAGACAGGAGGTCTCTCCCAGCCCTACCTAGAGTTGCCAGGGATTGAATCTGGGACCGCCTGCATTCAAAGAAGGTGCTCTGCCACTGAGCCACGACCCTTCCCCTAAGAAAAGCTCAGGTCCTCCTGCCACCAGTTACCAAGAAGAACCAAAAGCCAGATTTCTAACTGCTTTACCAGCTGCTTCCACTAGAAAGCATCAACTACCAGTAGGCGAGAGGGGAACCAGTACCAGCCTCTCCCATTAGCCTTTTTGGATTAACACAACAATTGCTCTGTTTACTATTGCTCTCCCTGGGGATAGGGTGGGCTACAAAACATGCATGACTCTTAAGTTACTAGGATGGGGGAAGGCAGAAGACCTATGGATAGACTTCTGGAGAGCCCCTTAAGGCTTCCTCCCTTTCAGTTTGGCTGAGGCAAAAAGCCAAGGTGGCTTATCCATGTACACGCCGCGTAGGAATGGAATTCAGTTAAGGAAGGGGGTTAGAATGCATGGGCTGTCACCTTAGCGCACAAGCTGACTAGCAAAAGCCACAGGTAAGACAAAATCCTGGCATGGACAGTAGTATCTTAAGAGAGGCAATATGTATGTGCAAGACACACAAACCTTCCCAACCCATGATCATTACCAGATGCTGGGGACAAACAAGGGGACGGGCACTACCTTCATGCCTTGCTTGTGGGTTTCCTGGAAGGCTCTGTCTGCTGGACCAGATGGACCTTTGTTGGTTGGATCCAGAAAGAGCAACCCCATTGTTATTAAAAAAATATATCTGTGCGATGACACATCAAATCAGTAGAGTCTGCATTGTTTCCTTGTGGGATGCAAACAACCCATCCTTTGTCTACTTTGCTACATCCGATTCAAATTTAAATAAAATAATGTCCACAGCATTTGCAGCTCAGAAGGCTGATTGTGTTCAAAATGAAATTGCCACTCAAAAAAAAAAAAAAAAAGTATTTCTTGGTGGTCACCTTTGACCATGTGCAAGGCCAATATGTTCCAGGTCATGGATGCAATGTTTTTACTGCTTTTAAAGGAAAGCCACACTGTCCAACCTCCAAACCCCCAATTTATTTGTTCAGTTCTGTGCAAGGGTTTTCCTGAAACCATGCTCCCAAGGGCAATGGTTTTGTTTTTGAAGCTGATGAGACATTAACGACCTATTTGCCTAAAAAAAGGAAAGTGCTGTCATGAAGCGTCCACTCGCTTCACTGATGCACAAGCTCGCCACAAGCACACATAGCCCACTGATTGTTCCTCTTCAACTCAACAAATTCCACAGCCAATGAGCAATTCTATGGCCATGGAAAAGCTCAGGGCTCCTGGAATTCTGCAGCCAACGCTGGGTTAGGTGGATGCATGAGTGGCAGATGGTTACAGACTCTCACTGCCGTAATGCAGAAGGACATTCGCTGCAGAATTCGCTTACCCTTGCCGCAGAAACCGGCCCCGAGGTGCTGCTGAATTCCAGGGGCCCTGAGTTAAACTTTGTGTGATCACGGGACGAAGAGCCTGAAGAAGACTGAAGAGCAAGGGGGAAAGCGTTAAAAGAGCAGCTGCGGGGAGCACTGAAACAATGCACCAAATACGTACACAAAGCACATCAGGAAGCAGACAGAAAAACAACCTAGCAGAGAGCCTATACAGAGAGCAGCACCCCAACCCGGCTAATTGAAACAAGCCATTTATGCAGCTGAAAAGGAACCTTGGAAACTATAAGCGCCTTGAGTCACAAAATGGCAGATGAATTTTGAAGGCCTTGGAGGGAGGACACAGACATACATTTATTTTCTTTTTTTAACCGTTGGTATTTACTATTTTGGGTCACATCTGTTGTAAAAAATAGTAACAGTACTGTGGGTTTACAGACAGAATAGTTGTAGCCAGCTAGCAGGTCATCCCTGCTTAGTCTTCACACACCATGAAGCACCTCTTGAAAATCCTGCAGATACTTTTTTGTTGTTTAGTCATTTAGTCGTGTCCGACTTGTCATGACCCCATGGACCAGAGCATGCCAGGCACTTAGGAGGGGCCAAAACACACACCAAACCTCAAGTGGGCCACATCCAACAGTGCACTTCTGGGAAGGGCTTTTGATCCAGCAGAAGCTTTTGCTAATGGAAAAGTAGAATTTTTGCTGATTTCCCCTGCAGCCTCCTCAATGTCACTCCCTGCCCCCATTCTAGAAGGAGGTGAAGGAGGCATCAACACACTTAAGGGCTCATCCACACTCCCACTTGTCCCATGCCTAGAAAGCACAGGTTGGAGCGGTTTCCCCCTTGCCCCACTCCTTTCCTAGGGGAAACTTGCTCTTGATATTTAAATTGGATCGAGTGTGGCCATGCACAGCTGCAGTTCATGTGCAGGATCTCCCTGTGGATTGTGAGTCCATGTTGATTCCCCCACCCTCTGCTGTGCTTGGCACATTTTCCATCAGGTTTTATCTCCAGAAGACTTGGAAAGTCTGCTGACCAACCCTTTTAGTGAACATCACTTTTTAATAACACATAGAAAGAGTACTGGGAAATGATGCCCTTATATTTGTTCTTAATAAAACTCTACATTTTGGGACTTTAATATTTCTTTACTTAAAAACACACACACACAAAACCCAAAAAACAAAGCAGCAGCCTAACAGAAATGTCTTCAAATAAGATGCGTCAATGGAGAGCTATTAGGAAAGGGTATTAGAAAAGTAGCCATAGCAACACAAGGGCAAGAGATCATGCATTAATTAAGGAAGCCTTTTTGCAAAAGACTTAAGACATCTAGGCTGGCGTTTTCAGTGAGCGGAATGTCTGCTAATGCTGCTGAACTTTGTCTTCCTCTCTTCCCCCCTGCAGCCCCCTGTAAACTCTCAAACTCTGGCTGGAACATCCCCATGGGTTACAGAACCAATTTGAGGGTGTGTAGAGGGCTGCAGGGGGAAGGAAATGAAGGTGAAGTTTCGTTGCACATGCAGAAGTCTGTTCAATTTCCACATGGACAGAGTTAGACACAACCCCGTTATTTCACCCCTATGTCCAGGGGTGTCAACTTGAATAAAATACATGAGAAGAACAGGTAAGTGCCTTTGGCCAATTAATATTCTACAGCCTTTAAAAAGTGCCTGTGGGAAGTGGGGGTTAATATTTTGCTGTTTGTTTTACTTATTTACTTGCTTTTTATCCTGTATTTTATTCTGTGAACTGCCCTGAGATCTTATGATGAAAGGCGGTATATAATAAAATCAATCAATCAATCAATCAATCAATCAATCAATCAATCACATGATGCGGTGCACACACGCTACTTGAATGGCAATGTCCATCAACTTTGGGGCAAATAGTTGGCTCCTTTGCACGTAGAATCATAGAATCATAGAATCATAGAGTTGGAAGAGACCACAAGGGCCATCGAGTCCAACCCCCTGCCAAGCAGGAAACACCATCAGAGCACTCCTGACATATGGTTGTCAAGCCTCTGCTTAAAGACCTCCAAAGGAGGAGACTCCACCACACTCCTTGGCAGCAAATTCCACTGTCGAACAGCTCTTACTGTCAGGAAGTTCTTCCTAATGTTTAGGTGGAATCTTTTTTCTTGTAGTTTGGAACCATTGCTCCGTGTCTGCTTCTCTGGAGCAGCAGAAAACAACCTTTCTCCCTCCTCTATGTGACATCCTTTTATATATTTGAACATGGCTATCATATCACTCACCATCTGGCCCGGGGCGGGGCCTGAAGGCCCGTAAGGACTGCTGGACTCTGCTGCCCAGGAGGACTCTCCTGCTGGGTGTCTGAGGGCCCTGCTCCTCCTGCCACTCACCATCTGGCCCGGGGCGGGGCCTGACAGGCCCATAAGGACTGCTGGACTCTGCTGCCCAGGAGGACTCTCCTGCTGGGTGTCTGAGGGCCCTGCTCCTCCTGCCACTCACCATCTGGCCCGGGGCGGGGCCTGACAGGCCCATAAGGACTGCTGGACTCTGCTGCCCAGGAGGACTCTCCTGTTGGGTGTCTGAGGGCCCTGCTCCTTCCTGCCACTCACCATCTGGCCCGGGGCGGGGCCTGAAGGCCCATAAGGACTGCTGGACTCTGCTGCCCAGGAGGACTCTCCTGCTGGGTGTCTGAGGGCCCTGCTCCTCCTGCCACTCACCATCTGGCCCGGGGCGGGGCCTGACAGGCCCATAAGGACTGCTGGACTCTGCTGCCCAGGAGGACTCTCCTGTTGGGTGTCTGAGGGCCCTGCTCCTTCCTGCCACTCACCATCTGGCCCGGGGCGGGGCCTGACAGGCCCATAAGGACTGCTGGACTCTGCTGCCCAGGAGGACTCTCCTGCTGGGTGTCTGAGGGCCCTGCTCCTCCTGCCACTCACCATCTGGCCCGGGGCGGGGCCTGAAGGCCCATAAGGACTGCTGTGCTCTGCTGTCCAGGAGGACTCTCCTGTTGGGTGTCTGAGGGCCCTGCTCCTCCTGCCACTCACCATCTGGCCCGGGGCGGGGCCTGACAGGCCTCACAGGGACGATTGCTGTCACTGCTGCTGCGGCCCAGGGGGATCCGGAGGGGTGCAGAGTTCCTTTTAAAATGTTTTAAAATTTTCCTTTTCCTTTTTATTTCTTTATTATTATTATTATTGTGATTATTATTATTGTATATGCAGGGGTGGGGTGGGGCTGGGATGGATGTTTAGTTGGGAATTTGTTTGATTTTGATGGATTGTAATTTTTACAGTTTTTTATTTGTATTGTTTTTTGGGGTTTCTTTTTTGTTTTGTTTTCATTGTTTTAATGCCTTACTTTGTTTTTAAGGGGAGGGGTCAGGGCTGCCGGGGAGTGGGTCCCAGCCAACAAAATGGCTGCGGCATGTTCCACAGGGGGGGATGCGTTGGGACAACCGATCTCAGTGATCTCGGGTAGGAGGAGGAGTTACGCTAAGACCAGACCATGTCATTACAGAGAAGGCAGGTTTAGTCGTTGTCTGAGGACTATCCCTGCCTCCAGGTCTGGTCCTGACCAGATGGATACTAGAATCAGCAAGGGATACCCACATGACCTGAAGGTGCTGCTGTGCAATGCCAGGTCAATGATTCATAAGACCACTGCCATCCATGACCTGATCATGGATGGAGGATTTGACCTGGCATGTGTAACAGAGACTTGGTTGAATGAAGCAGATGGGCCTGTTCTTGCCGCTGCTTGTCCACCAGGTTTCTCTTACGCACAGCAACCCAGGCCTTGTGGGCGGGGAGGGGGGGTTGCAGTGATTTTTAGGAAGTCATTAGTTTGCACCAGGCGTCCTATTGGGAAGACCCAGTTTTCTGAGTGCATGTTCTGGAAGTTGGGCAATAGGGGCAGTACAGGATTCCTTTTGGTGTACCGACCTCCCCGCTGCACCAAGGATTCCCTGCCCGAGCTGCTTCAGGTCGTGGCGGATGTTCTCCTGGAGACGCCTAGTTTGGTTGTCCTAGGGGATTTTAATATCCATGCCGACACGACCTTACAAGGGGCCGCTCGGGACTTCGTGGAAAGCATGGCCTCCATGGGGCTGTCCCTGAATAAGTTTGGCCCAACCCATAGCCGCGGACATGCCTTGGACCTGGTGTTTACCTCTACGGATGTTGGTGATCTGACACTAACTAAAAGTGAAACAAAAGAAGTGCCATGGTCAGATCACTTCCTGGTGCAACTGGACTTCTCCGCGACCCTTCCCCTCTGCAGGGAGGTGGGACCAATTCGGATGGTCCGCCCCCGCCACTTAATGGATCCAAATGGTTTCCAGAGAGTGGTAGGGGATGCTTTATCCCATGTTGATGGCCTTTCAGTTGATTCCCTGGTGGCCCGCTGGAATGTGGAGTTAACCAGGGCTATTGACTGTTTGGCTCCGAAGCGCCCTCTCCGATTGCATGGAGCCCGGAGAGCCCCGTGGTTTTCCACGGATCTGAGGGCAATGAAACAATCGTTGAGACGGCTAGAGCGCCGGTGGCGGATAACTCATTCTGAAGCTGACCGGACACAGGTTAGAGCTCAATGTCGAGCCTACCAAGTGGCGGTAGCGACGGCGAAGAAAACTTTCTTCGCCGCCTCTATTGCATCTGCAGAAAACAGCAGCAGGAGACTTTTTCAGGTGGTCCGCAATTTAGCGGAACCACCTGCTACATCGGGGCCCAGTACGGGCCACATGATCTCCTGCAATGATTTTGCAAAGTTTTTTGCAGATAAAGTCGCTCAGATTCGGGAAGAGGTAGACGCCACCGTGGGGGCCGGGCCGGGGCGGGAGAGTGCTAGAGTCCTGTCTAGTCAAATTGCATGGGATCAATTCCAATCTGTTACCACCGAGGATGTGGACAGGCTGCTTGGACGAGTGAAACCAACCACCTGTCTCCTTGATCCTTGCCCATCCTGGCTTATAAAAGCTAGCCGGGAAGGACTGGGTGATGGGCTTCGTGAGGTGGTGAATGCTTCCCTCCGTGAGGGAGCCTTCCCAGACCCACTGAAAGAGGCGGTTATCAAACCACTTCTTAAAAAACCATCTTTAGATGCGGCCACGATGGCCAACTATCGCCCAGTCTCAAATCTTCCATTCTTGGGCAAGGTGATTGAGCGAGTGGTTGCTGAACAACTCCAGGCACGCCTGGAAGAAGCGGACCATTTGGATCCCTTCCAGTCGGGATTCAGGCCTCATCATGGGACTGAAACTGCCTTGGTCGCACTGGTTGATGATCTCCGGCGGGCCAGGGACAAAGGTGAGAGCTGTTTCCTGGTTCTGCTGGATCTCTCAGCGGCGTTTGATACCATCGACCATAACATCCTCCTGGACCGTCTTGAGGGGCTGGGAGCTGGGGGCACTGTCATACAGTGGTTCCGCTCCTTCCTCCTGGGCCGTGTTCAGAAAGTGGTGGTGGGGGATGAGTGTTCAGACCCCTGGGCTCTCACTTGTGGGGTGCCTCAGGGTTCTGTCCTCTCCCCCATGCTTTTCAACATCTACATGCAGCCGCTGGGAGAGATCATCAGGGGGTTTGGGCTGGGTGTTCATCAGTATGCGGATGATACCCAGCTCTACCTCTCTTTCAAATCAGAACCAGTGAAGGCGGTGACAGTCCTGTGTGAGTGTCTGGAGGCGGTTGGAGGATGGATGGCGGCTAACAGATTGAGATTGAATCCTGACAAGACAGAAGTACTGTTTCTGGGGGACAGGAGGCGGGCAGGTGTGGAGGACTCCCTGGTCCTGAATGGGGTACCTGTGCCCCTGAAGGACCAGGTGTGCAGCCTGGGAGTCATTTTGGACTCACAGCTGTCCATGGAGGCACAAGTTAAATCCGTGTCCAGGGCAGCTGTGTACCAGCTCCATCTGGTACGCAGGCTGAGACCCTATCTGCCTGTGGACTGCCTCGCCAGAGTGGTGCATGCTCTGGTTATCTCCCGCTTGGACTACTGCAATGCACTCTACGTGGGGCTACCTTTGAAGGTGACCCGGAAACTACAACTAATCCAGAACGCAGCAGCCAGACTGGTGACAGGGAGCGGCCGCCGAGACCATATAACACCGGTCTTGAAAGACCTACATTGGCTCCCAGTACGTTTCCGAGCACAATTCAAAGTGTTGGTGCTGACCTTTAAAGCCCTAAACGGCCTCGGTCCAGTATACCTGAAGGAGCGTCTCCACCCCCATCATTCTACCCGGACACTGAGGTCCAGCACCGAGGGCCTTCTGGCGGTTCCCTCACTGCGAGAAGTCAAGTTACAGGGAACCAGGCAGAGGGCCTTCTCGGTAGTGGCGCCCTCCCTGTGGAATGCCCTCCCACCAGATGTCAAAGAGAACAACAACTACCAGACTTTTAGAAGACATCTGAAGGCAGCCCTGTTTAGGGATGCTTTTAATGTTTGATGTATCATAGTATTTTAATATTCTTTTGGAAGCCGCCCAGAGTGGCTGGGGAGGCCCAGCCAGATGGGCGGGATATAAATAATAAATTATTATTATTATTATTATTATTATCACCCCTTAACCTCCTCTTCTCCAGGCTAAACATGCCCAGCTCCCTTAGCCGTTCTTCATAAGGCATCGTTTCCAGGCCTTTGACCATTTTGGTTGCCCTCCTCTGGACACGTTCCAGTTTGTCAGTGTCCTTCTTGAACTGTGGTGCCCAGAACTGGACACAGTACTCCAGGTGAGGTCTGACCTGGAGTATCTGTTGTTTTCCTCAGCAATTATTAAAGAAACGCCACTCAGTCCTTTCATTGGTTCATTCACTGAATATGTGTCATCCTTTCTCATGAGTTGCGATCACAAGCTTCGTGAACAAAGCTGGCTTGGGAGTCATAGCTGCTGGTGGGGTTGCTGTTTTAGACCTGCAAACGTTTAAATACAACTCCTTGTACTCTGCGTAAAGGTAGAAAAGCTCCTAAGTGTGGGAGTGAATTTCATTTCCTGCCTGACAAGTCATATGACAGCAAGCTGACCTAAATTCTTCCTTCTCCTCCTCCTCCCTTCAGGGATAGAGCTTAACAGTCAGTGTGGGCAGGGTGGCAGAGAGATTCCCAAAGCAGCTGCTTCCTGGCTTCCAGCATAAGCACATTTGGGCCTGGGCCTAGTCTACTCCTAAGCCTTCCCATGGACTGTTCATTTGACAGGGGAGGGAAACATGCAGTGCCCAGAAGTCAGGCAGTCACTTTCACGAACTGATTTCCTTATATTAAGCCAGCCCACATCACTGGTCTTGTTGCTCTGAGGCAGAACACTCAGTCCTTCCAGGTTAAATACTGTAACTCGGGGTCCCTCAACCTTGTTATGGCTGTGGATTCTCCAATATATGTTTGAGAAATTGCCATGGGTGCCATTGCAAAACGGGCATCCGCTGATGTTTTGCTGCTGCAACAAAGCAGCTCTCCAAAGCCACAGAAGATAAAGTGGCAAATCTCAGCAACAAAGCAACTTGCTCAAGAAACCTGAGTACAAGGTGGCAATCCTATGCATGCATACAGGGCAGTAAATTCCATTGAATTTTGTCCCCTTTGCCCCACATTTCACTCTGTGGTCTTTCCCAACTCTGCTAGCTGAGAAGCTTCAACTGAACATATCTAGAGTCGGACCTGAAAGTTCTCCCATGCAAAAATTCTTGACCTATGGGCCCCACCAGATATCCTTTTAATTGCACATTCATGTTGGGGTGGCCATACGCAAACGTCTGCAAAAGTTCTGGGGGAGTAATATTATGTTGGAAGCCACACAGAGTAGCTCGGGCAACCCAGTCAGATGGATGGGGTATAAAAAATTAACAACAACAACAACAACAGTAATGATGATGCTTCATTTTCAATCAGTGCATACCCTGTAACTTCCTGCTGAAATCAAATAACTTTCCATAGCATGAATATTCTGGGTTTCTTTTTCTTATCCCACTTTTGCTGCACTGTCCCTTCCAGACAGCAGCAATGGGATGGAATTGCAGAACAAGGAAAGCATAATAAATCTACTGTAATCAACACACAGAATAATATACCCGAAATATAACACCAGTCTAGAGGATCTCTTTGATCACCTCTCCTCTTATCCCTGGGATGAGGATTTGGGATCCCAAGCAATACACCATTACTTCACGGGCATTTTAAGGTGAACACTTAAAGGGTAATATGTTGGCCAAACTAGATGATACAAGGTAGATGTGTAAACAGTCTCTCAAAAATGAAAAGCAAACAGGTGAAGCTGAGCAGAGGGCCATCTATTACCTGCAAACAGGCTCCCTCCAGTGGCAAAAAAATAAAAACAACAGAGAATGGGGCCAGGTTGTTGCCCAACGCTTACTCTCTGCCAGTTCCCAGAGCAGGCTATTTATAAATTAATCTAAATAGGGAATGGTGAAAAAGTTGAAAGGAAACATCTTAGAAGAAAACCATCTGGCTAAAACACTTGAGGAAACGATATGCAAAATCCTCATTTTACATTTAGCTGGATGATTCCAGGCTAAGCTAGTTGCATATCTGCATGGAGGAAAAGATTTGAATTCAGAAATTCTGGGGGACCCTGAGCAGATCTCTGGATGATTTGCAATCGCTGGAGCAAGGATTTCTGACTCTCAATTATTTAACAGCAACCTGACTTTTGCCACCTAAATCCGGCTGCTGAAGTAAAGGAAGCTAACCGTGTGGGTGGACTTCTGCGTAAAAGGGAATGCGAACCTGGTTCAGTTCTGGCACTGAAAACAAATTCCTAGGCTCAGAAAGTGCTCAGTCCCCTGTTCTTTAAGGCTAACTATATGTTTCTTGCACAGTAGCCTCCAAGCACCAGAGATCTTCCTACTCTTGCTCTAGGCTCACATGCTGTGAAACTACTACCCATGTTGGCATGCACCTGATAGGAAGAGAATGATGCCAAAGGGCCACAGCTCCGTGGTAGAGCATCTGCTTGCATGCAGGTCTCTGGTTTGGTTCCCAGCACCTCCAGGTAGACCTTGGAGAGACCCCTCCTCGCCTGTTGGTGTAGGCAATACTGAGCAAGATGGACCAGTGGTCTGACTTGGAATAAGACAGCTGCCTATGTAAATTTGGTGACATGCTGCGCTTGTGCAGGAAGTTGGGATGTAGAGCTACCTGACACAATGGAGCACAAACTGCATTTGCGGGGTGCTGATTCTACAGGGAAGATGCATGCAGACAGCCCTGCCCAGCCAACTACAGGCTTTTAAACACTGCAGCTGCACTCTGGGGTGGAAAAGCAGCTCACAAAGTTGGCACATAGTAGTAGTAGTAGTAATAATAATAATAAGAAGAAGAAGAAGAAGAAGAAGATTTATTTATACCCCATCCATCTGGCTAGGCCTCTCCAGCCACTCTGGGCGGCTCCCAACAGAATATTATTATTAGTAATAATAAAAAGTGGTAAAACATCAAACATTAAAAACGTCCCTAAATGTATACAGGGCTCATTGATGGGCACATGCCCCATAACTGCATGTTCATATGCATTAACAAGTCACGAGGAGGGTGTGGGGAGCCCTCTCTTAAAAAAATTAAAATTTCAACGCTGCCAACCAGGCGTGCTTCAACGAAAACAACTTGGATGAACCTCTTTTAATGAGATATAAGCTCTCACATATGGGGTTTTTTTTTTGGGGGGCAGACAGGAAGTACAGTTGCAAACTGCAACTTCCTTTCCCAACTGTCTCTCAAATTTAAAGCAAAGAAGTGTTGGTCTGGCAGGACCATTGGAAACAGGTACAGGCAGAGTGGTGTAGTGGTTAGAGTGCTGAGTCTATGACCTGAGAGACCAGGTTTCAAATCTCCATCTTCTGCCACTAAGCTCACTGGGTGTGAACTTAGGCCAGTCGCCAACTCCCAGCCCAAACTACCTCAAAAGGTTGCTGTGAGGGTAATATGGAAACGGAGAGCCACGTATACACCACTTTGAATTCCTTGGAGGAGAGGTGGGATACAAATTTGATAAATGTATGATAGAATGAAGGCAAATCAATGAACTGTAGAGTTCAAAGAAGCTTGGATGATGCTGGGTTCTACCCCCAAGATCTCCTAAACCCCCAAGATCTGCCCCCAAGATCTTTGGCACACGTTTCAGAAAGGGAAGGGAACTATCAAATTTGAAGTATTTGCTTCAGTTCAGCTATCAGCCGACATTTGGGCAGTATTTGCCTTCTTTAAATCCTGGGCTTTTGTCACCTTCCATGGATGAGATCAGAAGAGGCAATGGAAACAAACAGGACCGAGCAATGTGAACCTGGCAAATGCAAAATGCAGAGTCAGCAGGAGCCAAAAGCAAACGCGGCACATGATGCTGGGGCAAGCCGTGATCAAGATGGATCGAGCAATATTAATCTCTCGCCAGGTAAGTGTATGATCATGTCAAACAAAAGTTAAGTATGACATATTACCCAAGAGAGAATACGTGTTTATTTGCATTGATATAATTAAGAGCTCTAAGACAAATATGGGTGTGGTTATTATTATTATTAGCTGCGAGTCTCTTCTCTCTGTGCATTTTAATTTCTCTTGAGGGCCTTTTTTCTGATGACCATAAATCTAGTGCAAGCTCATATAAATTAAAAAGAAACCACTGCTTATTACCTGCCTATTTCGCACTGCGAGCACCTGGAGACAGACGATAGGAAAGTGGGTATTACCATGAACTTCTAAACAGGGAGTGCAAACCCTCAAACTAAAGAGTCTCCACAGTGTAAACAGATAAATTACTAGTTATGAAACAGACCCTTAATATGCTAAGTTTCAATCAAACAAGAAACTGAATATATTGGAGTCACACCTCATTAGCAGTTGTTGCATTTTGATTCCTTCGGCCAGCTCCAGATGTTGGACATTTGCCAGGGGCTCAAGCCCAACGTGGAGGAGACCACTGCCCAGACAGTACTACCTTTCCCACTTTGCAAAGAGTATCCAAAAAGATCTGATGCAGCATTAAGAGAATTCTCAGTTTTTATGTGCTGCCTCTTCAGGGTTAAGGCGGCTTACTGATGGCTGCATGGCTCAGGGCCCTCATATCCTGAAACCAACACTATTTAATATGATGATAATAATATAAACCATATTTTTCCACTACTATCTTGCCTACTACAATTTAAAGAAGGGCAAAAAGTGGAAGGGGAGAAAGAGATCAGAGGTTAATAGTTTAGGAGAAACACGTTTTTGGATGTTGTGTTTAGCTAGCAAAGAGGGAGGCATACAGAGCACAAGGGCCTCTGAGAACCATAGAAAGGGGAAGCAAAGAAGAAGAAGAAAAGAAGAGTTTGGACTTGATATCCCACCTTTCACTCCCCTTAAGGAGTCTCAAAGCGGCTAAGATTCTCCTTCCTCCCCCACAACAAACACTCTGTGAGGTGAGTGGGGCTGAGAGACTTCAGAGAAGTGTGACTGGCCCAAGGTCATCCAGCAGCTGCATGTGGAGGAGCGGAGACGTGAACCCGGTTCCCCAGATTACGAGTCCACCGCTCTTAACCACTACACCACACTGGTGCAGGAAAGACAGAGGCAGAAGCACTAACGCAGGGTTGGGTAAGCTGAGGCCCTCTAGATATGGTTGGACTCCCAACTCCCTTCTGCCACCAGGCATTCCTATTTCTCCCCTTCCGATATATGTATTTATTTTGTTTTATTTATTAAATTTATATACCCCCCTTCATCCAAATATCACAGGGCAGTTTACATATATAATCACTTTAGCCACCCAAACTAACAGTGAGCAAACACAGATACCCACAGCCACTCTCTATGTAGATATTTATATCAGGTATACATAACTTTATCTGGATTGCACTCTGCTACATCTGGGCTAAAAAGAACTGTTGAATAACAGCTACAGCATAACAATGTTCAATCTGCTGGAAATATTGTGATGTATTATTGTTTATTAAATTAACCCCCTAAACCCAGTAGTTTCAGAAGAGTTTACTGCACAGACCCTCCAGCAGTGACAGAACTACATTTTGAGGGCCCTGAACCTTGAGCTGTCATGGGACCCCCTTTGCCACCAGCAACAAGGTCTGAGTAAGTCCTGTTATCGTTTTCAATGGGGTTGTTCCGTGACAGATCACCACACCTTTATAACACCTGTGTTACCGACTCTCAAACTTTAGAATTGTTGAAATACAGACAATAAAAAAACAATTTGAGGCACACCACTCAGATTGGGTCTACTAGACCCAAAGATCAATGTGGACTCAAGTTGCTTCTGGGTCCCTTCCAGGATTAGGGCCCTGGAGCCTAAGCTTCATTAGTTTCATAGTAGATCCACTCCTGCCTTCCAGTTAAATTTGTATCTCTATTGGTTCCTTTGAACACCTGGGTGCTAGTCCAGGAAATAGTGTGGTGACCTCCTTGAGATCGGTAGGGGTTTTCCCAACTCTTTTTTTTTTCTAACTGAAGTGCCTAGATCTTGGTGTCTGTGTACATCAAAAGCAGTTTGTAATGCAGTGTGGGGAGCTGATGTTAAGGTAGGGGAGAAGAGCCAGCAGCCCCACCAAACATCCAGAAGCCTAAAAGTGAAAACCTCTCAGCATTGTTGGCTGCCTTGCGTCTAATGTCAACCTGACCATCTATCTATATATATGTCCCTGTGATCTAACCCTCTGGGAATTGCTTCTCTGAATTAGTGTCATCTGCACACTATCTGTGAGAAAAATTGCTGTAAACCATTATCTGCAAAATAAGTCCTCTTCAGGGATTTGACCTGGAGCCCTGTGGGCTAAAATGGGTATGGTGGGAGTGGCACATGGCTTCCCCCCCCCCTTCCAAATCTGACCTTCACTTGCATACTGCGAAAGTCTGAAGGTTTTTTTTAAAAAAAACAACAACAACAACACACGAGTGCATTTGGGTGCATAAGCTTACAAGCTTCTCTGATACTGGAAATCCTGATAAGGCCCAAGCACACTTGCAAAGCTCCTTTGGATTTGGATTCGAGAGTTTGGATTTGATATCCCGCTTTATCACTACCCTAAGGAGTCTCAAAGCGGCTAACATTCTCCTTTCCCTTCCTCCCCCACAACAAACACTCTGTGAGGTGGGTGGGGCTGAGAGACTTCAGAGAAGTGAGACTAGCCCAAGGTCACCCAGCAGCTGCATGTGGAGGAGCGGGGAAGCAAACCCGGTTCACCAGATTACGAGTCCACCGCTCTTAACCACTATACCACACTGGCTCTCTTTCAGACCTCCATCCCAAACAAGTGAAGGTCAGGCATGGAGGGGCTCTGCGTGACGCCCATGCTCCCAGTTCCCCATCCCACTTTTGCGATGCTCGTGCCCCCTTCCCACTTCAGCCCTTCCCACTTCAGGCTGAATGTCTGGAAAGGCACACATTTTGAAAGGCAACAATAAACTTCATGGACATATGATTCTCACGAAGCCACCAGAGACCCAGAGTACTCACGTAGTTATCTCTTGCAGACCAGCCAGGGTAGAGCTGCATGTGGAGCTGCCTTTCCTTGCGGGCCAGTTCATAGTACTTGGCTTGTTCCTCCCGTGACAGCGCATGCCACTGAAACAGAAATCACAGAAAGCTGTGAGACACCAAGAGACACCATCCCTCTGATCAGAAAAGAGCAAATGCTAAGAGTGGATACCAGACATCAGGCCCGGGGAACCTTTGCCCCTGCAGATGTTGCTGAACTGCAGCTCCCACCAGCTCCAATTGCTAGGGATGATGGGAGGTGTGGCTAGCAACACCTGGAGGGCCAAAGGTTCCCCAGGCCCACCACATATGGAAACAGTGCTGAGGCAGCTCACAACCACTTCTGAGAGGACCAGCAAAACCACTCTGAATCAGAAAACAGAAAGTTCCTGGAATTTTGGAAGGCAAGGGAATAACTTAATAAAGTTTCCATTGATATCAATGGGAAATCTTTAATGTTTGTAGCCATACCAAGTGGTGGTGGTGCTGGTAATGGAGATTTTCAGGTGGGTTGCACTGCAGACAATTACCTGCCCCACCCCCAATACCTGTAATTAACTAAAGAAATGCTAGATGCCTGAGCTGCCTGCTTCATATTAAGCAAAGACTTAGTTTGGTCCTTATACATCATTACTCCAGTCACTGTAATGTAGTTGCACACAGCTCTCTGTTTTTATTCAACTAGACTGCTGTGTGCAGGGAGCAGGAAGCCTTTGCCATATAACCAGAAAGCAACAGCCTCTTATTTCTAGACATGAATGGTGAAGCATTTTGACTGCTCAAGTAAGACAAAACTGTTTTGGGAAAATGGAGAAGCCAACATGGGACTAAACAACCATTTCTTTTTGTGGGTTTTCTCCTCCTTTGGCTTCTACAGAACAAACAAAAGCACAGGAAAAACCAGGTCTTTACTGTCAAAATTTAAAAACAGAGTTATAATGTAGAGTTCTTGGGATTAAATTTAAAGTTGTGTGGCTCAGTGGTTTGTGCTCACAGAAACAAGGGGAAGTTGTATGCCAAGGTTAAGGGGGGGAGGAGTCCAGTAAATCCACTGATCATGAACTTGGTGAACCCAGAGTCAAATCCTTGCTCAACCATAGACTCACTGAGTGGTCACTGGTAGGTCCCAAGGCCTCACTCAAAAGTTCCCCACTTACACAGTGAAAATAACTGGGACTCGTCTCACATGGTTTTGCAGACGAGTGCTTTGTGAAGTGAAAAGCACTTTACATGTTAGAAGTGATCCAGAAACGATTGCGGAGTCTTAGCTGAAAACATATTGCTGCAACTTAAATTTCCTGACAACATAGCAGCCTTGGAAAACCCCAATAATAAAATGAATTATGCTCAGTGATGTGAGGAGTGGCATACAGTCTGACACAGGTGGCAGCGGGACGGCAAAAGACAATAAAACACAAAGCAAGGTGTTGAAGGCTTTCCTTGGCAGTTCCTACAGCAACGTAAGGTTCCTTAAGACAACCTATGAAATTCATTATAGTGGATCTCGAAGCCCACATAAATGCACTCAGTGGAGGACATTTAGGCTATATAGGGAGGAGGCGGAGTAAAAGCATGGAGGCCTTGGCTCCCTAAGTTTCTGCTGACCCTTTCAGATTCTGCTGCAAGTCTGTAATACAGTTTGCCAGGCCACTACAACTAAGAGAGTGACTTCAAAACCATTAATGAGTATTCTAAAGAAAAGAAATACCCTGCATGGGCCACAATCATCAGTCCCAGCTTCACTCGAGTGGACACCCACACCCACATACCCCATTAACCTCCTTGCTAAGCATGGTTACCCTAACAGCAGCAAAGCAGCCCATCCACAGTACTGTGGGAACCTCCAGCTAATTCAGCTTGCAAATGGCCATTTGGGAATCTACATCACCAAGCATGAAAGGCCAGGCATCTTCCACCATCTTTCCCAACCCAGTGGAGTTGGGTCTGTATTTGCTCTTCAGGAGGCTGGATGAAGCCTGTGTTCAGATCCTGCTTGTAGGCTTCCCACAGACATCAGGTTGGGTGCTGTGAGGACAATATAGTGGACTAGATAAGCCTGATCTTCTAGTCAAGGCTCTCCTCACGTTCTTTAACCATGGATCCAAAAAGCCCACAGCCTCCGGAAGTACTGAAGTAGCATTTGCTAGCGCATACCCATGATGCCTCCCTAGTCATCAGAACCCCCCCACCTCCTTTTTGTGTTCTTACCCGCCTTCCTAGTATCTGATTGATAGCTGCACTTTCTTTCAAGGTGCACTCAGCAATGACTGTCCCCCGCATCTCTTTCATATACAGCATGAAAGCGTTCAGAGGCTTCTTGATGGTAGGCTTCTTGGCTTCCTTCTCTCTCTTTGGTTCTGGTTGTGATTTCCTTGCCGGAAACAGGAAAAAATAACAACCAGTTAGTAAAAAAGGACTAAGTGGTAACCGGAAATCTTGGCTGCTGGGAAAAGACTAAAATCCATGAGCCAAAACTCCAGTAATGGCCTAGTTGCTACCATTGGAGACACAACACTGGACATTGTACAGTCCTGATTCAGCACAGACAGATATTACCTGTGATTTATTAAATGTGAGGCAAAACCCACTGCATTTACTGTTCCAATTTGCAGAACTGTAAATGGTCTGCATCTGGGCTGGGGACCTCTGTGGTCCTCCAGGTGTTGTTGGACTCCAACTTCCATCAGCCCCAGCCCGCATTGTCAATGGTCAGGGATGATGGCACAGGAATTCAGAAACATTTGAAGGGCATCAGTTTCCCCACCCTCATTGAAACAGGCCTTGGGGCGGGGGGGGGGGGGAGCAGAGTGGCTGAGAGAAGCGTGAAATGTCATCCTCCTAGCTACCTTTTCCCCACTGGAAGTGGCACCATACTGGCTCTGCTTTGCCAAGGAGTTGCAGCTTCAAAAAGGTGCAAAATGGATGTGGAATTATATCGTTCCAGCCTAAGCTTTTTCCCAAGACCTGGTCACTTACATGCTCCGGTCGTAATGGTCAAACTCTTGTTTCCCAGAGGGAGATGTGATACCCGGGTGTGGGATTCCTGTGGTGTGCATTCCAGAGCCAAGCATCAAGGGATGTGTGATCCTGCAACATAAAGCATGTTTGTGACTGCCTGGGCTTTTTAACAGATTACAGACCTCCTGGGTTTCATACTGCAGTTGGACTCATGCTAATTAAATGTGTGTGTGTGTGTGTGTGTGTGAGTGAGAGAGAGAGAGAGAGAGAGAGAGAGAGAGAGAGAGGAGACCACCTTTAAGAATGCTCAGTAGACTGATATTAAAACAGAATGGTTGCATATTCAATGACAATTCCAAAAAACACACAGCAGCGGAAACATGGGTTTCTAAAAGCTTACACAGCTGCAAAAGGTCTGTAGCATGAATCCTTAGTTATATTCTGTGGAGCTGCCACATTCTGGAACAGGGCCATTGAATTCAGACAGGCAACACTGGGACGTTTAGCAATGGCAATCCTACCTAATGATTTGTTTTTCAAGTGTTTGGGAGACAGAGGTTTGCCCACTAGGTGGCACTCTTTGAATTTTTCCTTCTATATTCATAGTAGCAACTGAGCAGGAGCCCATTAACTGAGTACAATTTACATGTGAAGTAACTCTCTGACATCCATTTGCATTATCCTATGTCATCCTGGCATTCTGTAGTAGTAGCAGCAGTAGCAGCAGCAGCAGCAGCAGTAATAATAATTTATAATTTATACCCCACCCACCTGGCTGGGTTTCTGTAAGTGAAGCATTCTTCCTGAACTATAATAACACCCAAGAGTGCTGCATCGCAGCTCTTGACAAAGCTTATGGCAATGCCAAGCCTGACTTGGTATTTTCTCCTCATCGGGCCTGCAGTTAAATAGAGGCTACAAGTCTTAATTTGGTGTGTGATTAAACTTAAAGAGCTGTACTTAACTGTTCTCAGCGCGCACACCAGTTTTCAGTTTCAAAGAGTGGGCATTTTGCACTGGCTTTTGGCTGCGTATGTTTGGTTTGGGGCTGTCTTGCCCAAGTAATCCATGGTCCTAGTGACACTGTGAAGTGTGGCTAAGCCCATTTCAGGTTAGGCCTTGGGCAAAATTTTTATACCAGCTGCTTTGCAAAAACAATATGGAATTAAGCCATTGGTCCTTCTAGCTCAGTATCATCTGCTCTGATTGGCCATGGCTCTCCAGGGTTTCAGGCAGGGTTCTCTCACAGCCATATCTGGAGATACCAATGATTGAAGCAGATGCCCTCTCACTAAGCCTCAGCCTAACAGTGTGATCTAGCACCTCATGCTGGATATTCAGATCTCACTTGTTGACACTGTATTGTTAGGGCTGTAACATAAACATTATGGCCGTCTCCAGGCCTCATTGCCTCCCTGGAGCAATTCTGAGCACAATGGGACCTGGGAGGGTAAAGCCAATGCTATCATTGCGATCATAACACAGCTACTTAAGATTAATAGTTTATACACCCTTCATCAGGCCTGTAAAATATTTTCAGCACTGGAGAATGATGCTGTCAGTTTACCAAGCTTCATGACTGAAGCTTGAGACAGCAGGATTGCCCATGGGAGACAACCAACTGTTCATTAGCTCTGTTGGCACAAAAAGGAATTATGCTTGATTTTAATCTACTGGCATGACTTGAAGCTTGATCATTATCTGCCGAGGTGTGTGTTCTTGTCTGCGAAACCTGCCTTGTTCTTCTCTGTAAAGTGGGAATGCCGGTATGATGAAGAATGAAACTGTCAGGCAACCAAGGAGGTCTGCAGAGTCATTTATCTTAAATATTAAGATGCTTAGACTGGAGTAGTTGCCTCCGGCAGGCTGAAAATTAAGGTAATAACAATAATACTATCGTCCTCATCATAATCAAGTTCCTTTTCGACTACTGTTCCTAAAGCAAATCCCATGATGTCTTCATCAAGAGACGTACTGAGCACTCTCATTAAGACTACACAGAGTAGAAGCCAAAGCTAGAGAGATGCCCAGCCAAGTGGTCCGTCCGTCCGTCTGTCCGTCTGTCTGTCTGTCTGTCTGTCTGTCTGTCTGTCTGTCTGTCTGTCTATCTATCTATCTATCTATCTATCTATCTATCTATCTATCTATCTATCATCTCTCTCTCTCTCTCTCTCTCACACACACACACACACACACTTACACACACACACTTACACACACACACACACACACACACTCCCCATAGGTTAAAGCTCATCCCTGTCGGACCTTCTCAAGACAGACAAGGAAGATGGAAGTTGGCTTCAGATCCTTCTAATGAATTCTTGAACAACTCACAACCAGCATCTGGATTGGTAGTGCAGATCTGGAGGGACAATGGGAAATTTGTGTTCCCTTATGAAGGCAGGTCTAAGTTTTTTAAAGTGTTGCATGGGGGGCACTGCAGCACACAGTCCTGCCACCACAAAAGGAACAGCCTGAAAAAAGCAAATATTTGCTTTGTATCATAGTACACTGATGCTTCTACTTTACTACCATCCTCTGCTGTTGTAAATTGCCATACATTTCCAGGTTACCAAAGCCAGCAATCTTAAGCCAAGGGAGGGCTCTTGTCAGGGGCCATACAAGGAATTAACTGAACAAGCAGGACATTGCCAGGCATCTGCCTTGCACTCAAGTAGAGCATGATGCATGGAGGAAAGCTGAGAGTGGACTCAAGTAGTAGAGTGAGGTAGGAATGAGAACCTGACCTGATGGTTTGAATGTATCAGGTTCTCTGTCCCAAACAAGACCAATTTCTGCTTTGGTTAGCTGCATTTTGTTAGCTGTTACAATTGCAGAGGTAGTAATAAGGGTGCCCATTATGTTCTGCAGTATTATGAAGTGACACCTGAAGGGGAGCCTTATGCTGGAGACAGACAACAGTGTTGTTGGTTCTTTTGAGAGCTGAAAGCAAAAAGAGACACCATTGCTTGCAAAGTGTGTGCTCATCCTTCTTACCAGGCCTGGTAAATAACTTTTGCAAAGTTTTGCATTGTTGTTGTTTATTAAAAAAAAAATCTGGGGAGGAAGAACTGTTTAACCACAGGCAACAATAGAACAAAAGAAATGTGTGCACACCATGAGAGGTGAAACCTTTCGTCAAAGCACTTACAAACTCTATTTTTTGTCTCCAGCCACATAAGACTAAGAGACATACTGACGTTTGAGGCTGCAGTGGTGGTGCTCACATGAAGACGGACTTTACAGCATCTTCATGAGGGTTCTCTCTCTCCACCCGCTACTATTGTTGACCAAAGCCAAAATTGTGTTACTCCTTTTTGAGAGCGTGCTAAGTTTGTGTGTTGTTTTAAAGTATTATTATTTTAAAAAGCCACCTGCCTAAAACAGGAGACTCCCTTCCCTGTTGCTGCCACCCAGAAGCCTCCCTAAGTGCTGCAAGCTTGAACGGCGTGGACTGCAAAAGAAGCAGAGCAATTTTGTCCTGACTTAGGCAGCTCATACTTACCTAGAGAAAGAAGCCCCAGCAGTGAGCGCCGACGTATAGGGCTGTCTAAATCCACATGACTGGAAAGGACAGACAGGCTGGCTCTGCCTGGGATCAGGAAGAAAGAGTCCATAAAGCATCTATATCGGTGCCACCTTTCCTGCATACCCTTTTCCCAACTGGACTCATCACGGACTTGTATTTTTGGGAAAAGGAGAAGCCTCCTGTTGTACATTGGCTTCTGTCCCGATGGGGAGGTGAGTCTAAACAGCTTCAGCTGGAGGTGGGTCTAAACAGGTCTACAGGAAAGTTCCACTAATGCCACCTTAAAACCCTACCTGTGCTTATTATACTCCCAGCTCTGCAACGTTGCTAAAGAACTAGGCCTCGATCCAAGTTGATTTGCACACAAGCTTCTTGACGCACCCTCCCTAAGGCCTAAAAGGGTGACATTTCAAATCCTACTGCAAGTCGATTCCAAATGCTTTCTCCTTAACTGTAATTGAAGCAGGAACCTTTGGGCTTGGAGTGCTGTTGATGGCATTGCTTACTCTTGATTCTGCACCTAAAAGCTGGTGCAGGGTGAAGATGAGCAGGATCAGCATGAGTGGCACAGCTGGAAGACTGAGTGTAGTTCAATCTCCCACAATAGTTTGTGCCTGCTCTTTGATCTATGCCCTTGCTCCCCTTGTGGGTTAGTGTTAAGGCCTGGGTAGACCTCTCTGTATCAATATTAATAGGCATATTACAGTGGCTGTTGAGTTCTGAGTCAGTAGGTTCAAATCACACTTGAACTCATTAGGCGAACTTAGACAACTCTCTGCTCCTTCTCCCTAAGCCTGAATAAATAATAATAATAATAATAATAATAATAATAATAATGGAGGCCTACTTGACAGGCTGAACAGAGGGATCAATGACATATGCAACACTTTAATTCTCCTAAGTATTATTACTATTCCTACTAATTCATTACTTGTTAAAAAACTTGCAACCCAAGCAACATTGCTGCAAACTTAGGAGCACATGTAAAAATATGCCGAACACTAGCCAAGTGCTACAACAGGAAGCAGGCTTCTGAAGTTTTAACATTTGGGCCTTGGAGATGAGAACACAGTTTAATTCTGAAGTGACATTCATTATTCCATAGGCCAAGATTCCCCAAGAAAAGAAATGGTTGTTGCCAAGGAAGTTTTTCATCAATGTGAACCTGACATGGAAATTATTTCAACTGGAAAATCAATCCACGATTCTGACTATTCAGAATGAAAGTGCTTTTTTTGTATGTGTGTGTTTTTAAAAAAACCCTGTGAAAGTAGAATGGAAATATTTATTTACTTAAGTTATTTCAAAACCAGCATGAGGCATCAAGTTAAATTGTTGCATACGTAGCTCATAATGTGCAGCTGACACCATTTACAAGGCTTTTTAGGGAAGGTGTGTTTGCAGCTAAGCTTCAGTGAACAAGCTCACCAGACTGGACTGCAAGTCATTTTTATTTGAGGTTCTCGACTTGTCATTCCACCTAATTAAAGGGAGACTTATTACAGGGCCTCTTCCCCAAAATACTTGGCAGGTACAAAGGACATTCCTGCCGAACTCTTTCTTGCTAAGGAAAAGCTGCTTCCTGCATTCAGACCCCTTTGTGTTTGAAGTCAGCCTCATTCCAGATCAGTGAACGTTCAGAGCCATTCACATACCACAGTGCTTGTTACTGGCAGATGGGGGCTCTGAAGTCTTCCTCCTCCTCCACAATTAATTTCAGCACTGCTAACGCTGCCAAACCTCTGCAAAGCATGGTGTGGAGAGACCAAGTAACAAAACACCCCCCACACCCCTGGACGTATTATTGGAGGGGCATCAGTTGCACTTGCTTGTAGACAGCTCAGTGTATACAAATGGGAGAAGATCGCATACAGTATATAGGCCGGGAAACATTTAAACTGCAAATTTGGAGAAGCCAAGTAAATATAAAATCCCCGAGAACAAATTTTTAACTAAGTGCTTATATCTTACTGAGCTTGCAGAGAAATTAAACCACACCTAACTTTCTTAGAGCTCTATGCAATGACTGCAATCCAAAGATAAACTTGCACCAGAGTTTTATAGGGTCACAAAGTGTACTTCTGCGTAAGCATCTGAAGTACACCCACATGCAAATGGTACTGTGCACACATTGTGGGATTTTCCACTGCACACTGATGTACCAGGAGTTCATAGCCAAATGCTGCAATCCAGCAAGCTGTGGAAAATGCTATCATAACATATTTATGATTTACATATGGGTTTCCTCAACGTTTTTATAGGTATTTGAATTTTGTGCAGGAATTTCGTTTCATTTAGGAATGTCAATATGAGTGAAAGAGTGCAAAGTCATGGCCATATCGGGGCTCCGTGTTGTGCATTTAGGGAAACAGCTGGGTTGTCATTTTTTACGTATGCTGTGAGAAACAAAAACTGGTGGTGTACTATCAGCAAACACAATTTCTGCATAAAGCATGAAATTGGTCTGACTCTGCTGTGCACCTGTGTTTGGAGAAGAGAGATAGACCTTCTCCTGATATGCTGTGCATCCCATTCCTGCTTGGGTCCTGCTGCAGTGTTGCTGGTTTTTTAAAACAGAAAGATGTAAACGAAGACACATATTTAATGTAACATGTAGCCTGGCCCATGGTCAGATACAAAGCAGTTTTCTACATATGTGCAGGGCTCTGGATTCCATCCACAGTGCAACTGGAAGAAAAACTGGGCTTCCTCTAGATGCAACTTTTTGATGGAAACAGACATTGCATTGAAAATGGAGAAATACTTTGTGCTGGCTATGGGGAGAAAGTGCTAATGGAAATGTCTGCCTCTCAATCTCTTTAATCCCTTACTAAAAATCTGGCTGTCTGATCACTAGTGGTTAAAGTTGGCAAGAGGGGCTAATAGAAAGTAAAAGCATGAAGATGCTGCCCGATCAAGCAACAAACCAATATTAGTATCAGTATCAGCTTTGCTTTCTAGAAGCAGGGTTTGTGCCTTACATACTTCCTGTCTGTCTTTTCTGTGGACACCCTTCCAAGCCGACAGAAAAATAACTCAGAGGTCTTCCTATCCTCTCCAAATTACTTTATTCCTTTTAAACAGTAGTTAATCATCGCCCAAATTATAGCAAGTCTAGGACAGATACAATGTTAAACAAAACATCTAAAGAACCAACCAACCAACCAACCAACCAACCAACCATAAAGCCTGAAGCCTCAGGTGCCTCTTCTTTGTGAATAAATATATAGAAAATCATTTGGTAGTCAAATATTGTATTGTATTGTATTGCTTTGTGATGTGTTTTATTGCATCTCCCTTAGGTGATACACTTAACATGCCTGTGCCACAGTTATGGCAGAAATTCCTATCTGCATACTGCTAAGGATGGGTGAATCTGCAAATGATGGTTTCTTTCCATTTCTCATTCTTCCAATCTTAAGTTTAGTTCTCCAATATCAGTTTGCACATTTTGTGTGTGTGCGTGTGTTTTAAAAAATCTTTGTGGAAATTCACTAACATTTTAGTGTGAATTTCTCCCAAGATGCACATGTTTATATGCAGTTTTACATTTTAGCAAAACAGTATTGCTGAACATAATGCATCTTTGTAGGTTACTTTCACTAACATGTGCATTTTTATGCACACTTTGTCCCAGTACATTCATTTTTGCACACATTACTTGGCTGGAGAACTACAGTGCAAAATTCAGAAAAGCACACATTTTGAAGGCTGTCTTTAGATTTCAGAATCATTTTGGAAAACACAAATTAGTTAGGTTCACCTTTAAATGCAAACTGAACTAAATATCTCCCCCATCTCTACAGAGTGCGTTCAGCTGATACACAGGAACTTTACTCTCTATTATTATTATTATTATTAGTAGTAGTAGTAGTAGTAGTAGTAGTAATAGTAATATTCTGGCAACCTCTTCAGTTCAGAAATGGTGGGTTGAAGTTTCTACAATTCCACACTGTCATGCATTGTACAGTTCTACTAACACCTGCTGCATCATGTAAGTGAATTAATACATGGAAGGGGTGGGGAGAGGTCTACTTATGGTTGAATGTGTGTTGAGTGCTTTTGTCTCCTCAGCTTCTGGCCTAAATATACAGCCATGAAGTGGAGAAAATGCTGTCCATCTTCATTTAAAAGACTCTGCCATAGATTGCATTTTCCCTCTCTCTTGCATGTTTACCAGGACCCACATTGGATTGCCATTAATCCATAGTAAGAAGGGGAAGGCCTTCTGTAGAATCATATGTTTTAGGGACAGAATTTAACAACAATATTTCTTCAATAACTCAGGTATACACTTGCCTGTGGTGAGAAGAAAGCAAATTCTATGACCTACCACGCTTTTGCTTGTTATTGGCATTTCAGAATGGCAGCATGGGGCCGAACAAGAGATTCTAGGCCAAGGGTCAACACAACAGTCCCTGATCAAAGTAGGAGAGAAGGAGAGAGAACCCATATCTTGCTCAAAATCTTTTTTTCACACCTAGACCTGTGCCAAGAACTAATTGTGGTGCCAGGGAAAAGTATACTGAAGTGTGTACATATACAGTTTCAGGTGTTGTGGAGAATGGTTGGTGTTGCCCAGGTACCCCAATTTGGACAAACCCCTCAGTTATAGGTATTTAATACTTACCATCCCATAGAAGGTGTTATCTGTCCAACTCCACTAGGAGGGAGGGAATAGAAACCAGAAATGTCTGATGTTTGAGAAGGACGGTGTACACCTGGCAGAAAATCGAAACACCAGGAAGTTTAGGCGAAGCAATTTCTAGGTTTCTTTTAAGTAGCATTAACTTGGCTATAACGGACATGGTACAAAGGTTCAGTATTTATTAGCATCCAATAACCAGAGTTGGTTAACTTACTTTGTCTCTCCCTTGTCCCCCATTTCTGGACAGAATAAATATCCTTAGGCTTTCCTACCTATTAAGATACTCTTCAACACAATACTGCAACCAGACAATCAAGGTACAGCACTGATGGGGTGAGGAGTACAGGAAGTGAGTGGGACAAAAGTATCCGGAGTACGCAAAAAATGAAGTTGGTGCGGCGTAGTCAGCCAAGGTAGGGCACTGAAGGAGGTGGCAAGTACAGGAAATGAGTGGGACAAAAGCACATGGAGTAGAGACAAGATAAAGCTGGCAGATAATGCAGCAGAAAAGATTTGAGTCGGGAGCCCTCAGTTCAAATCTCACCTCAGCTACCCACAACCTCAAAAGATGGCTTTGGGCCAGCCTTCTCAGCCTCATCCCCAAACCCCTATCTATAATAGAGGGATAGCAATGTGGGCCTACACCACAATGCTGCGGGAAGGATGGCAGAGATAATATATGTGAAGTACTTTGAATGCGGTATGTAATTTCTAAGTATTATCATCAAAGTACAAAAAAACCCAACCACCATCAAGTTAAGTCACCGGTTTTCATACGTGGGGTTGGAAAGGTAATTTACTCAGGAATGAGTGGATGGTCATTAGAAGGAGCATGAGTGTGGGAGAAAAGGGATGGGGAAAGGATTTCTTTCTTCTCAATTCACCCAGTGCACATCAGTTTGCTAAAGCAAACTATATGCCCTAGTCTCACTTAATTCTTCCTCCTCCTTTAGGACCTTAGTTTCTTGGTTTCTGCTGCTTCTGTTTAGCACACCAGTTTGTTGACCAACTGGGGTATGTTAGTTCCTAGAGAAGTTTTTTTCTCCCTTCCATCCCAACTTTCTTTTTTTAAAAAAATATTTTTTATTAACTGGCCAATCAAATCAAATCACATCACATAAATTCCGAATTGCAAAGCCGAATTTTAAATTTTGTTGAGGGAACCTATATTTCAAGATCCGAAGGGGGATTCTGATCATCTTCTTGCCACTGCGTTAATGTCCAAATCAGTCCAAACAAAGTTCATAATTCTATCCAGTCTTATCTTGCTGTTTCCACATCACATCTTGTTCATATATTTTCTCTTTTTTCTTTGTGATCTCTTCTGATAGTCTCCTTAAGCTGATAAACACCAATAATAATCCTGTGTGAATTTTTCCGTTCCTCCAATCCTCCAATTGAGATGGTTTCCATATATCATCACCTTCATAGATAACAGCACTCTTTCCATCATTAATTACAGAACTGTCGTTCTTAAGTCCCACTGAGGAGTTTCACCCACAATATAAAAACAGCTCTATTTCTCTATTTCTCCTCTCAGACTTAAGTCCTCCGACAGAACTTCCCAATATGGCGGCGGAATTTTTAACTGCATCATTCCAAAGCCCTTATACATTCCACGCTCTTCTTAAAATATGCTTTGGTTCAAAAGTTTATCTCCACACAGCCTTAAATTCACAGCTTAAGTCCTTAAAATGACATTTCTGACTTGTGGGGGGGGGATTCTTGTTTAATCACATAAAGGAAAGAAAGGAAAGTTTTTTCCCCCTCCCCCATCAGTCCCTTTGCCATACCGAGTCTTGGCATATCTTCTCATGATTTATACTTGTTCCTCCGACTCGTCTTGTTTTATCAGAGATCTCTTCTGTGAGCAGTCTTTACTCCCCCTTCTTCCTTGAGATATGTGCATTCGCTTCATCCAAATTGTTTCTTTTGAAGTTCTTGCAGCTAGTGGCGAGGATCAGAAACGGCATCCAGGAGTGCCGAAATCCCACAGGAAAGCATTGTGCCTAGTGCCCCCATCCCCACAAATTCGGGGGTGGTATAGGGCACAGCAGGCAAGGGCAGTCCCCCACCACAATCCTGGGGGGGGGGTAGGGAGGCTATTTACTCCCATCACAGCCTCCAATTTACCTCGTGTGGATCGGAGAGATGCTATTGTCAGCCATCTTCTGATGCGCCCCTAGTGGTCCCACCTTCCACCCCAACTTTCTATAGTTTAAAATATATCTATGTTAATTACCAACAAGAGACATAATCTTAAACAGAATGAGCACTATTGTGACATTAGGTTGCATTCTTATTGTGTTTGGAAAAAGTGTATGCTGCTTCTTTCTGACTGCAGGTTATGTTTAGCACACACACCCAGGCTGGCTGAATGGCCTTCACGGAATAATAATCTTTTAGGTGATATGGAAATTCTGCCACATGTGTTTGATTTGTGATGGTGGTTTCATGTATGAAAGTCATTGCTTGATATCACAAACACTGTATACACGAACCTGCGTGCAGGGTGGAAAGAGAACAAACTATGCAGGTGGTGGCAGTGGTTGTAACTACCTGAGAGACAGACCTCTGTGGCCTCCAGCCAATGTTACAACTGCTTAGAAATCCAAAGCAGTATGGGATGTGGTAATACTCATTCAATGCATAAGCAGAGCCTCCTGCTTCCATTCTCCATCTGCAAAGATGGGCAGTTACACTTTGGTCACATCCAGAAGGATGCTTCAGATTACGCTTCCCACTTCAGGGCAACATACTTCCAACATGGTGATGTTCCCACAGAGGAACTTACGGTCTTCAAATAAAAACATATTGAAGGTCCCAGGCCACAGAGAGGTTAGGCTGGCCTCAACTAGAGCCAGGGCTTTTTCGGCTGCGGCTCCAACCTGGTGGAACGCTCTGTCACAAGAGACAAGGGCCCTGCAGGACTTGACATCTTTCCGCAGGGCCTGCAAGACAGAGCTGTTCCACCAGGCCTTTGGTCAGGGCGCAGCCTGACTCCCTCCTTGGCAATCTTTACAAAACTTTAGTTTATGGTTGCCATCAATTTTGATTTTAATTAATTTTTTTATAATGTTTTTATAATGTTGCACTGTTTTAGTGTTGTTAGCCGCCCTGAGCCCGGCTTCGGTCGGGGAGGGCAGGATATAAATAAAATTTATTATTATTTATTATTAAGTGTTCCCATTGGCTTCTCACATGAGTAAAAATCACAAAATCAGAAACAAGTGGTATGCCTCATCAAAATTCCCACGTTGCAATTTTAATCGCTGACTGGAAGGAGCAGCCTTAATTATTTTTTTCAGTCTGTAAAAATGAATTAAGACAGCTCCTTTCTCTCACATAAGCCGCCTCATCATAAACTTAAGGATGCTGTGGATCTGCTTTGGCGCATGTCCAATCCATGAGAGTCCTTAAGCCATGGGGCTTCTACAGTCACTCACACTGGGATGCTGTCAGCAGCCACAGCAACAAGCTTAACTTCAAGCCAGCCCATGCAACAGGGGAGCTTTCCATCCTCAGGGTAGACTTGTGTTATGGCTTTTTATTCTAAGAATAAGTCTCTTGAGGTGCACTCACAGAGACTTTCAAAGCCTTTTCAAAAGTCATGGGACTTATTCTGTGGGTATGTTCAAGGACAGCTGGATATAAGGTACTTTGTGTTATATTCCCTGAAGAGCCAAGCAAGATTTGAACTATCCTCATTCACCACTTCCTGCCAGACTTCAATATTTGCCCTTAGCTAAGCTTCTTGTAGGTTATAATTCGTTAACTCTTTTTATTCTTATGTTTTAGGTTTAATTTTCTCTGAATGCTGGTGGGCAATTTTAGATCCAAGAGACTAGATGTGTAGAGAACATGTTCAGTTTGTAGGGAGCAGGAGAATGAAAAATCTTCTGAGCCCAGGTCAAACATTCTCAACGTTTTCTGGGGTCTAAAGTGCAGCAGAATAATTCTCTAAGGGGCTTAAGATAGAACATGTGCTAACTTCATGACATTTGCTAAACACACTTCTTAACAGCCTTGGTGTTTGACAGCATGCTTAACCATACAAGGTGCATTGCTTTGCCATTGCTTAGGAGCTTGAGTAGGGTGTGTGTGTGGGGGGGAATATGCAACTGGTAATTACTACTGTGAAACCATATCCAACTCCAGAAAGTTGTAAGGAGAAATTCTATGAAACAAACATTCTTTACATCTCTCAAGACATGTTTGTTCAGGAATACCCCACTGAGAGTGGATGCAAATGTCTAGGAAGGTCAGATGGTATAAGTGTAGGACTGTGGAGAACCACCTGTTTGAAGGCCAAAGAGCTATGAGTGAAAGAAGTACAGCATCACAATGTCTTGGGAGTTGCTTGTTTGTGTGTCTGTTCCCAATCTATATAAAAGTACACCCTTAAAACTCAGTAATAAAAAGCGCTATCAGAGAGTTAAAGTGAAAGTAGTTCTTAAATGACAACTTGTAAAGCTGGTAAAATCCTGCACACCCTAGCATAACCTTTACCTTTACCTTTAAGGGTAGGAAGTACCTAACTGTTTTGTACCACTGACCGCATTCTCATGACACAATAAGCCAGGACTCCTGGCTGACCCTGTCTTACTGTGAAAGAACAGCATGTTAGTATGCACAACCTGTTCTTCCTTTGCATGAGTGGATAAAACAAACCAGGAGAGGGTATCTTATTATGATGTGTGAACCCAGGATTCATGGAGTCAACTTTAACCCTGGCTTACATTTCTGTCTTGATTGAGAGTAGGCTCCTGGGTTCACACACCACGATAACCATATTTAAATATTGTTTTATGTCCCCATTCAAATTCCTCTAAAATGCAGACCAAGCACTGGCTGTGCTTCCAATTCTACAATTCTGTGATAAGCTATCACATTCCAGTTACCTTTATCTGCATATGAGAAGAAAGGGACAAAACAAAAATAAGCTAGGGATCTTAGTTCATCTTGACCTGTGAATGTGGCCACCAACTTTTAAAAATCAGATAGTTTTATTAACACAGAAACAAGGTGCGTATATTCCATAGTTCATAGGATAAATGCTATCATGTGACACTGTGCCCACTACAATATGAGAAAGGAAACAAATTTACGCTGGAAATTTAAAGACAATATTATTATACTGTCATTATTCAACCAATGGAAGTTGAGCCACAATACATCAAACATCACAGTGGCATATCTCTCACTTATTTTGATGTGCTCTTTGAAGAGATGTCATGCAGAAACCACTAGGAAAAAATGCTTTTGGTCCCAGTCGTATCTAAATAGTCAGCTTAGGCACACCTCGACGCTGTGAGGGGGTTGTGAAAGAAAATACCACTAAATGTCAGAAAAGAGTGTGTGACCAAGACCACAACTTGCTCTTGAACCCACATTAATCACTCAGGGCCAAACTTAGATGAGAAGCAGGAGGCCCATGATTAGGATCATACATGTTTTCAGGTTTTATTTCATTTTACTAATTAGCAGCCTCACATGGTTGCCTTGAAGTCTAGGGAAGGGTTCTTCTTTGAGGAAGTGCTTGCCCCTTTCCCCTTCCTGCAATGTCTCCATTCCAAATCATCTAGCAATCCAATCACCCACCAAGATCAAAGCACATTTGCCTTTGTAAGAAGTATTTTTTTTTAATCCCAAGGAGGAGGGCAAAAGCAGGAAACTGGAACAATTTTTGAGAATCAAGTGGCCGGTAGGGAAGGGTTAAGCACCCCTCCTCCTGCTGCTTCTTTGCTCACAAGGGCCCCTGAACGCTGATCCTAAAAGTAGAAATGCATATGCCAGCAGCTTTGGTGCTTGAGAATAGCTTTCAGACATTCATAGGTGATGTGCAAAATGGATGAGGATGGCTGTGAAATACAGTTCAAGGGTGAATATTTGCAGTAATCATCCTGACTTTCATTGATATGGGTAAAGTTTAGTGAGTTGACAATCCTATTATCAGCCTACCTTTTTTTTAACCCATAAGTTTTCTAAATGATTTTCAGACGCCTCCCCTCCTCTCCCCCACTCCCTGCAAAGTAAACAGAGGAAGCTGATAGCATCGTGGTTACCTTGTTTCTGGTTGATGTCAGCTGGCAGGTGTGGCGAATGGGAGCCATGGCTGAAATGTTCATTGCTGTATGGGATGAGTGGCGTGAGTGGATGGACACCATGGGACGGCTGCACTACAGGAACCTTGTTGGACTGAAAAATACAAGTCAGAGGAGAGAGGGGCTTGAGTAATTTTAGCCTTTTGAGTTTCACAATTCATGAGGGTGGGGTGACAGAGAGATGGAGGCATCCTAAAATGAACCTTACTGATGGCTAAGTAAGTTTTAAAGTAGCTGCATATGTCAGAAGCAACACAGGGGCTGTTCCACAGGCGGGACAGAAGCCTTAGAGACAAATACATGAAAGCAAACACTCCAGCCTGGGTATGGCTGCATGTTCTGAATCCAGGTCTGGCTCTGCTTTTGTTAACAAGATGGTTGGAATGATAATGAATGGGAAACAGGTCCCATCAAAGCGGGAGGATTTATCATGCCACTCTAATTGTCTAAATGTGCTGTGCTCTTGTGTGAAGCACTGGCCAAAGTCTAGAGATTGTTTCTGTGACATGGTCTTCCCAGATGAAGTGCTTATCTCCATCAGTATATCTAAACTAATACAACGTACCACCTTTAGAGTGATATATTTTACTTTTACAGAGCTCATGGAAGCAGGCAAGCAGGCTTGCATGCATGGTGAAGATCACCATACAGCCAAAGAACTACAGGCTTTCAGGTGCGTCTTGACAGCTTCTTGGGAAAGTCTCGTGTCACAACTACTGCAATCTTTAAAGCAGGGATGGGGAACCAGTGAGTACTCAGATACTGTTGGACTCCCATCACCCTTAGTCAGAGTGACTGATGATCACTCTTAATAGGCACTGTAGTTAAGCAACTTCTGGTGGGTGGGATGTCTTCATCCCTGCTTTAAAAGCTTGCAGGCATGTTGCTGAAGTCACTGAATGGGTCTTTCCCATAGAACTCTCTGTAGAGTGATGGCACCATGGAAAGACCCATGTTGTTGCAGGCCTTTAAACATTGCAGCAGTCTGTGGGGTGAGCCTATGGAAAAGGAGGTCCCATGGCACTACTGCATGGTGTATAGAACACCAGAGTGTGGCAAGCACACATGCACAACCTCTCAAACCCATGATTTGTGGGCCACATCTGATGGGTCTCAGTTTTAGAGGACCCACTTAGAAGAATTACTTTTGAATGGGGAGTATCCACCAGTGCTTTTATGTGAAGCTACACCACAGAGCCTAGAACTTGCCGATCAGAAGGTCGGCGGTTCGATTCCCCGCAATGGGGTGAGCTCTCGTTGCTTGGTCCCTGCTCCTGCCAACCTAGCAGTTCAAAAGCACGTCAAAGTGCAAGTAGATAAATAGGTACCACTCTGGCAGGAAGGTAAACAGAGTTTCTGTGCGCTGCTCTGGTTCGCTAGAAGCGGCTTAGTTATGCTGGCCACATGACCCGGAAGCTGTACGCTGGCTCCCTCGGCCAATAAAGCAAGATGAGCGCTGCAACCCCAGAGTCGGTCACGACTGGACCTAACGGTCAGGGGTCCCTTTACCCTTTACCTTTACTTCATGTTAAGAAATTATTCTTCAGTCTTAGGGTCCGTAAATGCAACATGCAGGCCTTCACTCTGGGAATTTCAGCTCATTCATAAGGAATGTGTCAAACAAGCACATAACATTCAGTTTCTACCTTGCACCTTCCAAAAGGAGGTGCATTCCTAGCAGCTGATTCCTCTAAGGTTATTATTATTATTTAAAAGCAAGAATTGGAAGAGAAGACTAGACCATGAACCGTCAACCCTTTTCTGACAGAGCAAACAGAGAGGAGCTTGTTTTAAAAGCAACATATGAAGAAGCAGTTTTGCTTCTTTCCTGACTGCCTCAAGCATTTCTGCCATTTCATACTTGCCCAGTTTCGCCCACAGTTGACTTCACCAGAACTGCAAAAATCAAATTTGTCACTCAGAAACAGAGAGAAAACTCAGAAAATAATCTTATGAGGAATAATAAAGGTAGGATCAGTAGAGGCAGGGATCTCATTCAGTGTTAAAAGTGGAGCACCACGCATGTTCTACATGGAAAAACACTTCCAGAAATTAAAGGAAAGGAAAGGAATGAAGCTGCGATTGATAATGTCACGCATATGTTTTGTGGACTGTACACATGATAGCAAGAAGTTGGTGCTAATAACTCCTGCTTCTGAGGACCTAACTATATGTTATGGAGTGTATGAAACCGCTATCTATCTGCATTTCTCCCAGAATATATCCCCATTCAATTTTATAAAAATAAATATGCAGGGGGACATCACTGCATTTAGTTTTCTGATGCCTTTTGCAAACAGCAGCCAGTAAACTGGAATGGGATAGAGAAATGCTCCCGAGGAAGACATCAGCTGTGCATGTGCTGCCTAAATACACATGTCCCACCATCACTAGAGTTGCCAGGGGTCAGGAGTTAGAGCCCACAGAAAATGCTCTGTTCATTCTGAGATATGCAACCACTGCATGTGCTGCCACCAAATCATACATGATTATCAGGCCACAGCAGATGGTAACACAATGCAACTGTGCCACTACAGAAGCGGGGGGGGGGGGGGGGGAGAGAGAGAGGAAATAGCCCTATTCTCAGACCTACATTTTATTTATCTAACCAAATCTGTACCCTGCCTAACTGTAAATTAAACCTCTATGCGGCTTTATGGTTAAACATATTTTTAAAAATATAATACGCGCATGTATAGAACGTTACTGAAGAAAGTAATCGAAGCCACAGAGTAAAGTCACAAATTTGTATTTTGGCAGGCATCCCCCCTGCCATAGAAACTATTGTGGGAACCACGAAATACCAGTTTCACATAAGAATAACTCGTGATGCGAAGACGACCTCCCCACAACAAATGAAACACAGACAAACAAAGGCAGGCAACCCCCTAAACTTCAGTTTTCACATCCCTGCCCCTCCTATTTTTTAAAAGAATGAAATTTAGGGGGTTGTTTAATTCTGTGAAATGGATGGAATAAAGAGGCCACCTATCAGAGTCCTGTTTGGACTGTGTGCAGCCATAATGAAACCTGGAGTCCTGAGCCTTGCTTCTGAAGTCTAAAGTTGAGAAGGCCAAACTCTGAGCATCTTGGTCAGCCTATAGAGGCTTTATGCTGCTGCTATTCACATAGCCAATGATTTACACTCCTTGCATTCACTTCTGTGTCTCACGAGGTTCAGGTTCAAAGCAAAAAGTTTTCCAGAAGTCCCGACATGCTACTGCAGCCACGTGTGCAGCCAGTGCAACCCCATATTTGCTTGTTTGAATCAAAAAAGCTTTTCTATGAAGCTCCCTAACCAGCCAAGCAAAATAGCTGGTTTCTGCCACTGCTGGCTTGGCTTGAGAATACCAAGCACTCTCAGGTCTTTTGCCTTCTGGAGTCGACACTGGGAACTAGCAGCCAGCACAACTCTCCCCATTGTACCCAGGGTGCCTCTGGATGGGTGCTTATTCTGGGAATGATTTTTTTTTTTTTTAGGGTTCAAAAATGCCAGCCCTAACCCCTACCCCCGTCAAATTCAATTGGGATTTACCATTTACATGCAAAATCTAGTAAGTTTTTTAAAAAACCAAACTGTTGCCAATGACCCATTTACAGCGACTCATCTGCAATAGTAAACCCCTGTCTAGCTGCACCCCCAGAGGCAGCAGGCCAGGAGGTGGTTAGGCAAATTAAACATCAGTGGGTATTAAGTGGCTAAATGCTCACTGAACTGCAACCAAGGAGAAAGCACCCCCTAAGCTAGGAATGTGAGCACGATGTTCCTGTAGTGAGAAACGAGGTCTCCCACTTGATTTTATAACTGTTCATACTGTACTCTCAAACATATCAGCCCTATAAAATTAGAGCACTAGTAGTTAATCTCATTGTAGTGAATCGAGCTTAACATCTCAGCCAGGGCTAGCCCAAGGTTGTCTTTTATTCCTGCTTTCCTAAGAAAACACTTTATATTCCAAACAGCACAGCAACACATGACATGATGAGCTAGCTGTTATACTATGAGCTTATTTGGTTATTTATGCCCATTGCTTCTTTTCCTTCCCCTTGCCACTTTTCTTCTATGCCACAAACAGCTAATGGACATCAGAAGGCTTCCTACTGTCTCCTCCTGGACAGAAAGGAATATCGACCAGCCAGAGATGCCTCTGCGCACCTCTCCTCCACAAGTGCAAACCGTGGCTTCTCTCCCCAATGCATTTTAGAACCAAGACAGGCACCTCTGAAATTGAGTCACCCTGATGATTGCCTAGTTTGCCTCCTTGGCTGGGCCAACTCCGATTCCAACTGTGAATGCATTTACTCAGAAGTAAGAGCTGGTTAATGCAACACCACCTTTTATGCCTGCACTAGCAATTCCAAATGCTTTTGGGTGTCTGTCTGTCTATCTATCTATCTATCTATCTATCTATCTATCTATCTATCTATCTATCTTAGATATCTAGATATCTTTAGATTGTTAGATTTTTACTGCCAAGGAGGGGGAAGGTAATTGTGGATTTTCTGTCTCAAGTACCCAAATAGCTTGAAATTTAACTTGGGGTGCCAGCTACATTTCTGCAAAATATCTTGGGCCAGCCCTGCCAACAGTCTGCCAAACATGCATGTACAGTGGTACCTCGGGTTACATACGCTTCAGGTTACATACGCTTCAGGTTACAGACTCCGCTAACCCAGAAATATTACCTCAGGTTAGGAACTTTGCTTCAGGATGAGAACAGAAATCATGCAGCGGCCGCGCAGCGGTAGCAGGAGGCCCCATTAGCTAAAGTGGTGCTTCAGGTTAAGAACAGTTTCAGGTTAAGAACAGACCTCCAGAACAAATTAAGTACGTAACCAGAGGTGCCACTGTAAACAGAATATGTGATTTGGGTAATCATCCATATGTAAGTTATTCTGTGCGGTGCTTTACTTCTCAGCTAATGGCCATGTCAGCACAGATAGTCCGAAGTGGCACATCTAGCTGGAGCATTCAATCACAGAAGAGTGGTGGTAAGGTCATATAAGCAAGGCCATAAAGATAGGTCTTTGGAAATGTTAAGAAATGCGCAGGTAGTCAGGGCCACAAGCCAGCAGCTTTAAAACTACTCTAGAGTGCATGAGTGCTCTGCTTGACCAATCCTGATGGGTTATTCTCTTAGAACAAGCACAACCTTTTTTTGTTTACAGCATGTGGTTAATTCATAATCAAATTAATTGTGAAACTATTCAGCACAGGATTTTCATTAACTTGCAGAAATTTTATTCCAAAGCCTTGCCATCACATTTTAAAAGTATTTAAGGTGCCCCAAGATTCTTTGCTGGTTTGCTGCAAAAAGACTAACATCAATATACCTCTCTGAAGGTTTGCAGATTTATTTGTGTGGTGTTTTTTTTTTAAAAGCTTAGATTGAAGAGATTCCTTTCTTATTAAACCCCCCCCCCAATTTTTTGTTTTGTTTTTAAACAAATACGAATACAAGGACCATTAAACATTTATCCAGCAGAACATCTAATGGTGTTTGTTTTATTCATTGACTCAAGACATAAACTTACACATTCAATGCTCAAACATATTACTTAACATAACCTCCCCACTGAGAATATTTAGTGGTTGGTATAACAAGGTCGAGGAGATTCTTAATAAAAAGTATGTTATCGCTAAAATGCAAATTGGGCTTAAAATCTGAAATGTTTAAGTAAGTAAGTAAGTAAGTAAGTAAGTAAGTAAGTAAGTAAGTAAAGAAACACACCCAACCCTCTCATTCTCTACAAGACTGCCTCAACAGCGAGTCCCTGACAGGCTCTTCTCTTAGTCTCTTGGTAGATCGGGCGATTCCTTAATTCTCTGTGGATACAATCCAAGTAAAGTTTTCTTGTGGACTTCAGCAATTTAAGACTTGGCACTCACACCTTTTAGGCAGCCCATAAGAAGTTAACTGCTAAATTAAGTACTTGGCACACTCCCAAGGTTCTTGTGGACACACACCTGCAAATTTCATTTATTTACCAGATACATAATGCCTTTCTTTCTTTTCTTTTTAAAGAGATAAGCAGGTACTACCCTAGTCAATCAAAAATACACCCATTCTAACCACAAAGTTCAAATGACATAACAGTAAAGAGGCTTTTGACTTCCGTGGTGAACCTCGTACCTTAGCTGGGTCTGCAAAAGGGGTGTGTGCTTCTACTGGAAAAGCCACCTGCAAGTCTGAGAAATGTCTCTTGTGTTTTGTAAATTTTGTACTCAGGTTCTCAAGAAAGCCAGTTTTCTAAAGAAAAGCGCAAAAGCAACACACATCTCTTAGAGCAGAAATGTGCACATGAGGAAAAAATGCTGCATTTGCAAAAAGTTTAAGTCAAGGAATGGTTGTCATTGCCCTCATATTTAAGACCATATGCCTTGCTCATAGTACATGCTGGTTTTATATTGGGCAGCATTTTGAGATCCAGAAAATAATGACAGTTTGCTAAAGTACCTTGCTTCTTCACAATTTAACACTGGATGAATCCAAAAGTGGACACTTGGTCCTTCCTAAACCTTGTCCTGCCTTACAGACTTAAAGGTTTATCTGCCTCTATAATCTTATCAAGTATGGCTATAAATAGACTCAGTTCACACAATAATGTTGTCAAAACTTAGTGTGAATGAGCAAACGTGTGGGTTTGGTCCTGCTGCTACTGCACTACCCAGAGCTAAGCTGTAGATTGGTTTAGGGTCACAGCTAAACCCAGGTTCATGGTTCATCTTTTCCAGACAAACCATGAGTGGTAAGCGAAGAATGAAGAATGAATAAAGTTTGTGGCTCACCTGGAATGAGATCTATCATAAGCCCAAGTTTATGCTGGGCATAATGCTGTGTCAAACCATTCCTTACCTGTAGGTAGGGCAGCAACTACAGGACCAAGGAAAGAGTGCAGCAGCTGCACTCTTTCCTCCAGTGTTTATTTCTGCAACCGACAGAGGACACACAGATGCCAATAACTGAGAACTGCCCCTTAGTTTTGCCTTTTGGAAGCATCCTTAAATAGGAGGGCCAGCCCAAGACATGTTGTTATCTGTGGTAATTTCTTTTCATACACAGAACTAACTGACTGGGCTGGCAGTTGAACACAGGTGACCAGGACACCCTCCACCGCACTTGAGGGCAAAGACATCACTTGGTACAGACAGCTTTTTCCTCAAACATCTTGCTATCACTCCACACACACATATCCTGGCATCCACCACCTGAGGCAGCTGCCTCACTTGACCAAATGGCAGGGCCAGTTCATATTGCTTTCAGAAATGGAATGAATTATGTTATTTTTGTTTTTTGCCATTGTGATTCATATTCTGTAACCCTGTGGATGTAGTATGAGAAAAGAGATGTAAGCAAATGTTGAGGTCACTGTGACTATCACTTATCAGCCTAAAGAAAGCAGAAAACAGCTATTGACCACAGACAACACCTACACTGAGGGCATCCTTCTTGAGTTTGTACCTTGCATTTGATGAGGCAATAATTCTTTGCTTATGGCAAAGCTAATGCAAATTTCATTGGAACAGGTGATTTTCATCCACATGTTTCAAAGTAAAGTTAGACTAGGACGAACATTCTTATAAATGAGTAATGTAATATATCTACTTGTAAGCATCCCTTGCTCATGTGTTCTCTCTCACTAAAGGAGAAACATCAGAACTGACCCCGAGATGACCTGGCTCCTCAACTTTCCCCCAAGGTTTGCCAGAGCATGCTGTTTCATGTCTTGATAAAACTGGGCAAAGATATTATCAAAAATGTCCAAGTAGGCAAAGACAACTGAGTAAATATTTTGGGAAGGACTGGACAGCTTATTTGCTTCCCCGACTCATTAAAAAAAAAATTAAGGAAGGAATAAATCATATTTTATAAGCATAAGCAAGGCAAAGGCCTTCCACAACCAGACCTTTTAATGCAGAGAAAGAGTCGTTATCTCGAAGCAGCAGAAGTCAAAATCTGGCTTTGTGTGAATGTGGCCAACAAGCAAGGAATACCTGTTCCATTTCTGCAAGCATATATTTTACCAATGCCAGCTGCATAGTTTCTTTCACCTTGAAAAGCTAAAGATTATTTACTCGTCTGATGCAGATGCATGGGAGAAGGGGCTAAAAGTGGATGCCTGTGTTCCCATACCAAGATAATGACAGAAAAGGAACCCAGAAAGATGGCTTAGTTAGCAGACATCAATGTTCCTGCTAGAGAAGCTGGCTGGGCTACATTGTTTTTGACACTGCAATGTTCATAGCTCCATTTCTCTTGTGGTCCAGGGCCTCCACACCCTCAGCAAGCTCCTAGTAGCAATCTTTGGCCACTGGTGAGGCCACTGCGGAAACACCCCACTAAGTTTTGATATGACTTGCTGTGCACTATTCCCAACCAAACATTGTACACAACTTTGCCGCCGCTGCTGAGCAAATTACCATTGTGGTTCTTGCACTCAGGCAAATGTATCAACTGGTGGTATGCTAGATTAGTCATTTCACCCCCAAAACTTTCCCAGTTTGCTAGCCCCCAAAAGAGCTATTAAAAACAAAAAGAAGAGTGGCTGAGTCTATCAGCTTATACAAGAAGGGAAAGTATTCTACACAAAAGAGAAAGGAACACTAACTCTGTGGCACTGTAATCTTGACAATGTGAGCGCTTTGGGGTAGGTTTGCTGGAAGCTACTGGATTTTGGAGACAGCTAGGAAAGTTCAGGAACAAAAAGAGCTATGGATCAAAGAGTATTTTGGAGATGGGACAAATAATGGTAGGCAAGGGAGGGAAGGAGAAAGAGCCATCCTAACACTTGAATAAGGCATCTATTTACAGCTTTCTTGAGCCCTAACTTGAGAATTTGCAGTTTAAAAAATAGAACTTTGGAAGTGTTGTGGCATCTGCAGGGATCTTAAATGGCAACCACCTTCCATTACTGCACTTATCCTGTCACTATATTTCATAGCTGAAACTTAAGGTTGACAGAATTCTACTAGTGAACTCTACTAGAAGTTTCATACAGTAGCCCACATCCAAAAGGAACCATGGACAGGGCTGGGATATGCATCCCAAGCTCATGGTTGCAGCCACCTGCACTTAAACCAGGCATAGGCAAACTCTGCCTTCCAGATGTTTTGGGACTACAACTTCCATCATTCCTAGCTAACAGGACCAGTGGTCAGGGATGATGGGAATTGTAGTCCCAAAACATCTGGAGGGTCAAGTTTGCCTATGCCTGCCTTAAACTGTCAAACTACAGCTGCTCACCAAAGGCTACTGCAAATTGCACAAAGAGAGAAAGTTCACCCTCCAAAATGGGCTTAGAACTTTGCACATCAGCTTTTAAAATGTTGCTTTCTGTACATGTCACAGAATATGGCAAGAGCAATGTCAGTAACTCCTTTGAACCCGCTATCAGGATGTGATCAACATCTAGTCATTTCAGAGTTCGGTGGACTGTTTCTGTTTTCTCACTTTTGCTGTAGACAAGATTGCTTCAGCCCACTGCCATAACAAAAAGGAAATAAGGGAAAGTTAATACCACCTACGCTTGGGGTTTTATTATTGCTGGTTCCTTCCCACACTGTCCTTGCCATGAGATCTGAATTCAGGAGAAGTATCTTTGATGCTATTTGTGTCTGACCACATTATAGCAGAATACGTAAGCTTTTCTCTGACACTGGGTACATGATTAGCCCGATAAGAGCAGTTATACGCAACTGAGCCCGAAACTTACGTATAGGTTGAGCCTGTGACTTGCTGGGTCAGCAAATAAATAACGTTTTGGCATTTAAAGGCTGCACTCAGACAAAATGTCACAACTAGCCTCATTCAGCTTATGAAGTGGAGGCAGGCAGCAGTCATCATAACGTGCAAAGTTTTTATCACAGTGAAGAAAGGAGGGCCAGTGTGGCCAGAGGGGTAGGACAGCAGAATGAACTGGTGGTATTTTGTTAACGCATGGGTGCATTGCATGCTTTAAGTACTGCAGTGCAAAATTACGAGAGAGACTTCTGCAGTCAACGGACAAAACAGTAGTCTAACAGAAGTTGAATAGGGAGACAGGAAGCAGCCCTTGGCCCATCTAGTTTCCTACAATGATTGACAGTGGCAGTTCCACAGCCCTGTTGGGAGATGATGTAAATTGAACCTGGTGTGCAAATCATGTGCTCTGAGCACTGGGCAGCAGTCCATTCCGTAAGATGTCACTATGTTGACAATGGCATAAGATGCTCTTCACAAATATCACAGCTCTGCGCAACTGGAGTGTGAGTCTAAAACCAGCAGAGAAGGATGCCAAGTTGGATAATAGCTCCTTTTTATCTACCAGGATAAACAGATGAGTGCATTTTAATCTTTAAGGATGCAATTTTAGGCACACTAAGCTGGGAACAAGCCCCACCAAGTGAGATTTAGAGTAAACATGTACAGTGGTACCTCGGGTTACATACGCTTCAGGTTACAGACTCTGCTAACCCAGAAATAGTACTTTGGGTTAAGAACTTTGCTTCCGGATGAGAACAGAAATCGTGCTCCGGCAGCACGGCAGCAGTGGGAGGCCCCATTAGCTAAAGTGGTGCTTCAGGTTAAGAACAGTTTCAAGTTAAGAACAGACCTCTGGAACGAATTAAGTACTTAACCCGAGGTACCACTGTATAGATAGGGTTGTGCTAAAAAAAGTTTTTTTTAAAAAAAACCAAGGCAAAAAATACCAAGTAATGGGAAAAATTGTCATATTTATCATAGCCATATTCCAGAGATACCTATTAGTGCAGAATTCATCTGCGGAAGACCACAACATTCTTGCTTTATTGATGTAATTGTTTGTGCCCTAATAATCCATTTTATGTATCATTAAATGACATAATCATTAAATGACATAAATCGTATCATTAAATGACATTAATGTATCATTAAATGACATTAATGTATCATTAAATGACATAAATCGGGACGCAGGTGGCGCTGTGGGTTAAAGCCTCAGCGCCTAGGACTTGCCGATCGAAAGGTCGGCGGTTCGAATCCCTGCGGCGGGGTGCGCTCCCGCTGCTCGGTCCCAGCGCCTGCCAACCTAGCAGTTCGAAAGCACCTCCGGGTGCAAGTAGATAAATAGGGACCGCTTACCAGCGGGAAGGTAAACGGCGTTTCCGTGTGCGGCTCTGGCTCGCCAGAGCAGCAATGTCACGCTGGCCACGTGACCCGGAAGTGTCTCCGGACAGCGCTGGCCCCTGGCCTCTTGAGTGAGATGGGCGCACAACCCCAGAGTCTGTCAAGACTGGCCCGTACGGGCAGGGGTACCTTTACCTTTACCTTTAAATGACATAATGGATTCAAATAACTGTGAGTAAATGTGGAAATTCTAAATTTCTAGACATTATACTCTTTATGCAAATGGTAGCTTGCAGTAAGTTTCTGATTTAGTTTTTTAAAAGGAGGTTTTTAATTATGGAAGAACTAAGCATTTTCTTTCATGTTTGCTTTGCAAGCATTTCTCTTTTGAGAGGAAGTTGCGGGTGCTTCAGAAGAGAAAAAATAGTTTGGATGTGGAAAAATAAAGGTCAAAAGGTTCAACAGAGGCTATTTGTGTTGCCCCAACAGTTGAAGGAGATGAGAGGTGAAGATACTAAATTTCTGCTAGGGCAAAGAAGTCATGTGATGCCTCATATCATTTCCCAGTTATGTTTAGAAGGGGGGGGGGGGAACCCAACCTCACTCTGACCAGTATTTTAGCCATGTAGAAAGCCCAGGCACTCTCCAGCTGATACTTGGTTGTTATCAAATGCTCCACCACTCTGCTCTTCAACAAAAGAATGACATTAATGGGGGGGGGGAGGTCTGTGTTGGAAAAGTGAATCATTACAATTTCCCCACATTGTGCCAAAGGCCTGAGATGATCATAATAAAAGTTCTGTTCCATGTAATCAAACTGTACTTTGTTTAAAAGTGTGTAACCCTCTTCACTTTTGGTGCTAGTTATGGCACATTATATGTACAACATAAGGCCTTTCTTCACTAACCTTGGTGACGGAGGACATATGTTGTAACCTGATCTTTTGGTAAAAAGATGCCTTTGTGTGTATGTGTGGTTTGTTTTTAAAGATGCTCTGTGGATTGATCAAACTTGGAAATTATATACAAAATACCTACAACTAAAACTGCAGTCAAACAGCATCCTTTTAAAATAAATCACATTCAGTTACAGAAAGGTTTCTGAAAGAACTTCCAAATGAGTTTTCAGAAATATTATTGAAATTTCAAGTTAGGTTCTCTGAATTGAATGAACCCTCCAAAAATTAATACGCTGATGCAACCCTAGAAAAGGGGAGATTCTCTTTTTTCCGAACAACAGATAGTCTGAATATTTTGAATACCTCAGCTCATTTGTACAAAATTGCACATCTAATGGAAAAGATCATGAGGAAACCATGCAGTATCGTTAAACAGAGTTTAGCATCTTATTTATTTGCTCATAACTGGACTTGACGCCTCTTTAATCGCACCAATTCCTACTTCTTATAAACAAAAACACTGCCCTGAAAGTATGGAAGGGAAATGTGAAATATCTGAAGTGAATCATGGGGGTTTCGATTCTTCCAACATCAGAAGGGGTGAAACTTGATTGCTTCACACTTGATTGCTTGAGTTCCTCTCAATCTGACACTCATGCAAGCTTATCAATGACTTGCATTTCTCCTTTGCAAATATAAGAAGGGGAATAGAGGGGGTCAAGTGGGGACCACCAAACACTGCCTGGTTCATTACATGAAGCTGACGGTCTATGATATGCTACCTGGTTACTGTGGACTTCCAGGCATCCGCAGAAGAATCACTCACTCACTTTGCCTTGTACGAATATATGAACACAGAAGGCTCCCTCATACAATGTTGTCTATGCTAACTGGCAGAGACACTCCAGATTTTCAGATGGGGGCATTCCCAGCCCTGCCCTTTTTCATGTAAAACAGGTGCTCTACCATGAAGCTACGAGACTTCTCTCCCTACCCTCCAAGATGTGTTTCAAAATGCCTGACTGCCACTACTTGGTCTGAGATGCTGAAACCAGACTATAATTCCTTGATAGTTTTGCACAAGAACCGAAGCAGGTGTTTTATTCCCTTGGTTGTTCTCAGTCTGCCAACCACTGTTTCCATACAGAGACCAGGTCACACGACCTGGAGATGCCACATAGGTACTTTGAAAAGTGTCACCAAGAGCTGGAAGACAATGAAGTGACAATTTCTCCCGCGTGTTTCTCATTTGGCCTCTTTGCTGACACTCACCCTTCTGTTTGCTACAGCAGGTAGAGAAGGGAGGAGGATAGAGGGAGGCACACGGCAGGAAAAATTGCCAATCTCTGCCACTACTTCAGACCATTAAATGGAACCTGTAGGCTGAAGCACTTCTGGGTTGTGGTGGATTAACACAGTTGTTTGGCCACTTTGCCGTGCGACCAAGCTTAACCCACATTCCTCTGAGACCACCCTGCAACCAGTTTCCGTGTTCATAAGAAATGGACTTCAGAAAAGTGGATTGACTCATGATTTGGATATATCCTGGACCACTTTAGAATCTGAATTCTACAGCTATGAATCTGAGCACAGATGTAGACCAATAAAGGTCAGGGTTGCGAAAGCTGTGGTCCTCCAGAAGCTGTTTGGCTCCAATGCGTATTAATGCCATCCAGCTGGGTCGAAGATTAGGGATGATGGGGAACTGCAGTACAGCAATATCCAGAGGGCTGGCAGTTCCCCAGCCTTGATATAGGTTAATTAAAAACAGGGGGAAATAGGTTAGATAAAAATAAGCGGGAAATTGCTATCTATGCAGCATTCATAAACACCAGTTTTAAATATTCCAGTGACAAATTGCAATGATATCACAATGCAACCACACTCCTATTTCTTAACTTCACAAGTTAAATGAAGAATTTCATTTTGAATTTGCACATCTGAACTTGGGGAGATCATGGTTTCCACACACTTTCATCATTTCAGCTGCAAGCCTTTCTACAAAGCTCATGACTGATTATGCCTAACCTAAAAAAGTTTTTATTAATTATGTAAAAATCCCCCGAAACCATGAGAATCTCTCTTCTTCAAGGTCTCATTCTTGCACTGGCTGATTATTTTTTCAGTTGTTGTCACTGTAAGTTCCTTTGTACTTGTTTTGTTTTCAACAGATTAATCAGAGATGACAATGAGCAAACATAGGAAGCATTAATAAAATATGAATCATGCCATTTCTTTCAAATCAGGTACGGACTTCTATCTATGCAGAACACAGTTTTGATGCGTGTGACACCTTTTACACTGCAGGCAATGCACAGATGAAAAATAATTCACTGACCTTGTGTTTGATAAGAAACACTTTTTCAACGGTCACATTGCTGTGGCAGATTTCTCTGCCCCTTTACAACTTCTACTGAATGAATGAAGGACCAACACAATGCAAACTTAGGTTAATTAAAGTCCTTAAAAGGCATCACTGGTGAGCAAGACAGACATGTCTCATTCTCCAGTGTTAACTATGTAACATACCGGCTGGATTCATTGCTGAGCATGTCTTTTAACTCCAGCGGATGACTATTTACATCTGATTACATAAGATGTGAACTGAGCCCTTCTATTCCTATTCATGCCAGGGTCTTATTCTTTCATTACTTTCATATTTTGATGTGGTAGCATGCTCCAAGATTTCCGCTTGAAGTATATAGAAGCCAATTAACAAAACTGGGTCAATTGGTGATCATCTGATTCATGGGGTGAGCACAACAACTTACTTGCACAAGCCCCATTAAAAAACAAACCCCAACTGAAATGAGTGGCCAAAGAGCACGCCCATTCAACTCAATGACCTTCAAAGGTCTCTTAGCCCTTAAGCTACACACTTTGGAATAACCCCATTGACAACCTAGTATTACCTATGATAAAAGTATAGCAGTGGAACATTTTTTTTCTCTTCAAAGCTTGGGTGTGTATGATTTCCAGTGGATAACGTTAAGGGCAGCTCAGCTTCCCAAGATGCATAATGCTAAGAGACTACTAGATACAGCCCCTTACATAAGCTAACATCAGAGGGGGTGAATACACAGTTGGATACTGGTTGAGCATACTGTACGAATATGTGCCATGAAGGATCTGTAACAAAATATTTGCACTGTGTATGTGTTCCATCCTACCACCGATAGTATACATGTGTCTCTTCTGGCTCCTGTCTCTTTCAGGCTGAATCTACATAGATATAAAAAACGCTGTGGAAAATGCTTTTTAAAAAAATGTTGTAAAGTATACAGTGGTACCTCAGGTTAAGAACTTAATTTGTTCTGCAGGTCCGTTCTTAACCTGAAACTGTTCTTAACCTGTGGTACCACTTTAGCTAATGGGGCTTCCCACTGGCGCCACACTGCCGCAGCGTGATTTCTGTTCTCATCCTGAAGCAAAGTTCTTAACCTGAGGTACTATTTCTGGGTTAGCGGAGTCTGTAACCTGAAGCGTCTGTAACCCGAGGTACCACTGTATATGGAATTTGTCATTAGCTCATCAGACCATCTAGTGTCACATTTGTATAATGCACTTAAAAGACACTTAAAATGTTACATTTGCAGCTGTATAGCTGAGTCCTTAGTGCCTTATCAAGAATATTCCAACTTCCCTCTCTTTCCTTTTGAAGACAATCAGCAACAAAACACAGTGTGTGTGTTTGTTTCTGCCTTCTGAAACCACCCCCTTACTGTCCCCAACGAGGCAGGTGGAGTTTAGGGGTGCTAAGTGGAGTGGGAGGGACTGCAGTCATGTCCTGAGCTCTGGCCCTTTACTTCAAACTTAAAAGTTTTCTCAGTTTTGCTGCATTCCAGTTTGCAGTTCAGGCATGATGAAGAATAAGAGTGTCCTTGGCCACAGAACCCAGAGTCACATCAACCACTATTTTCATGTGACGTCCTGCATTCTGATGATACAGCTAGGAGGACAGAGTGATGAGGACTCTGTCAGAAATAAGAAGGGGAGGGGTAGAGACATTTTGCATTTTTTTTGTATGTAACATACATCATTGCCCTGCCAATAATATAATACTAATCTGTGCTAACCCCCTTTTCCTCAGCTTCTGTAATAAACTCCCTTGTCTCTCCAGGGGACAGAAGAAGGGATAATCCCCTTTAGAGTCAAATGAATCTTTTGCTGACACCCTGCAGCAGGGAAAATGATAGCCGCTCCCCTTGTTCCTCACTTTCAAGGATGACATGTTGACAAAGAATGCCACCATTACTAATCCCAGATGATACTATAGGTCTGCCTGGAAGAAATTGTCATTTTCCTGAGATGCAGAATTAGTTCCTTTCACTATCTAATACCCTTCCCCCTCTTTCCTGTTGAAAGTAAGGTTTATTGTGTGGAGAAAAACAAACACTTTCAATTAAAATGTAAAATTTCTCCTGCTGCTGAATTCTTTTTAAAGCACCCCCCCCAAATGGTAAATCCTATCCCCACCCCAACCGCTATTCTGTGTCTGTCTCTGGTCTCTTGATGAGAGTGGCTGAATTAAAACCTGTGCTCTGTGGATTTACATAAAATTAGACAACCAAGGAAATTAACAGGAAATTGAATGAATTCTGCCTCTCTTGTATGCAATGCTTTTTCAGATTAGGGGGGGAAAGAGATTTGAATTCTTCTTTCTAAGAAGAAAGCATCATTTAACCTAGCTGTCAAGACAGCAGCAGGATAGAGTAAAACATAAACTTATGCATATGTTAATAAAGAATTCCTGCAGCGAAAAGCAAGTGCCAATATTATATGGATTAGACAAGGTTCCTAATTAATCCAGTCTCACTACTTGACTTTTTGAATTTTCTTACATATTACCTTATTTTGGAGGCTCACATGTTAATCTCATGGGATACAATGCCCTGGCTCTACTGTAGATGCCTTGTAGCAATAAGAGATGCAAAGAGCTGTCTTATTCTTGCATGCTTTCACTTCTAGTAAGTATGTTGGATTACACAAAGGTAGTGAAAAATTGTCAGGAGCCTGGCTAACAAGCATTGCAGGGGGTTCCAACTCTACAGTTCTATGATTCAATCTATGATCTATGCATTGACTGAAAGATCTATGCCTGACTTCAGACATCTGGTGCCCTCCAATTTTTTTTGACTACAACTCCCATCAGTCCCAGATAAACACAGCCACTGGATTCCCGGTTGACAAAGGTTGGCCTAAGCCAGTGATGGCCAAACTTTGCCCTCCAGCTGTTTTGGGACTACAATTCCCATCATCCCTGACCACTGGTCCTGTTAGCTAGGGATGATGGGAGCTGTAGTCCCAAAACAGCTGGAGGGCCAAGTTTGGCCATCATTGGCCTAAGCAAAGGCTGGCATTTATTCAAAGCAGGGATGCCTTTGTATTATGTTTCAGACTGCATTCTGTTTTGCAGGAGCACCTCCACGCCCAGTCAACTCATTGGTTCAAGCTCAACAGCTCAGCTCAGCAAAACACACCATAGTTTATCTATCTGTGACTGAACCTCAGGCTGCTTCCTCCCTTTGGACACTCCAATTTCACCCTCAATTACTTGTTTGCACAAGCCATGATTTCTCATTACAGGTGGCTGCTGCTCAAGGATTAAGAGTTGAACCAAACTATAGAATTCAAGCAGCAGGAATCATGCTTTCAATATCACAGGGAAGTAAATACTGTAGTAAACAAGCTATCTGAGTTCTGAAAACCATAACCAATATCTGTATGCCATCTTTGGCAAGACAAATTCCCTCTCAGGCTTTTGCTACTACTCTTGGCAGATACTATTGTGCTTGTTTATGTAGTCACACACCAGAGGGGTTAATAACATTAGTAGTATTTGTAAGGCAACTTTAGTAAACTGTTTCAATTCCCATTTTAAAAGAAAGTGGTACCTGCAGGGAAATAAAAGTATGTCTTCTGTGTACAGCGAGGAAACAGATTTTAAAATTAGATTAGTGAAGAAACAGATTTTAAAATTAGATTAGTGAAAAAACACAAAACAAAACCCTAACAAGAACTGATTTTAGGACTGTAGGCGTTCAGTTCCTATGGTTGGGCCTGTGATCAACTACAAACTTGACTTTAGAAGCTGTGTTTATCGGAAAAGTAGACAGATTTTTCTCACTCTAAAGATAGAATCTGGATTACCAAATAACACACATCAGCATAGCGGACACAGATTTTCTCTTATAATGAGATGCAGGATTTAAATGCAAATGCATATTATTTTTCTTGGTTTGCAGGCTAAACACATTTCTGTCAAGACAGCTCTAAATACACACATTTTATAGCATAGGAAGATGCCTGCCTGCTATATAACAGACACAGGTTAATGATATTGAAGTAGTGGGGTAGCTATATAGGAGCTGGTGCAGTGCAAAAGGGCTTAAGAATGTGAGCAAAGAAGTCCTTTGTTCAAATTGTATTTCAGTGAATATGCCCACTAAGGCCACCACTTAGCCTTAGACAAGCCACTAGGCTCTGTCATTCTAATCTAAAATATGGGAGTAGCGAAACTCTTCTATTCTACATGGATGTTGAAAGAAAGGCTGAGACGAATGCTATATAAACGATGCTAAGCTGTTATTTAATTTATCCATTTATTTGGAATAGATACAGCCAAACATTACAAGATGTCACAGTGGTATACAACAATTAAAAATGAAGCATGGATGAAACTGTTCTCAAAAAAGAAATTAGATACTGCACGTGGACAAAATCCATTTTATCCCAGTGCGTGAAGGAAAACAAAAAAATAATGACAAGGCTGTGCAATAGAGAAGCTTGTCTGGGAACCTCCATTGTACTGTGTCAGCATCCTGGTGCAAGGATCCATGGTAGATGTAGCAAGGTTGTCAGGATCCATGGGAGTTTAATTTACTGTGGACCCTTGTGTCTGGAATGCTGCCACAGCAGCACCTAAAGGTTTAATGGAGGTTCCCCATTCCCCAGCTCCCTTTCTTACCAAGGAAATGCCTTGAAGAAGGGCCATTAAAAAGGAAACAGGCTTGATTCTTGCACACATTAAAAACAAAACATTGTATTTACTGAGTTTTCTTAAACACTTTTTTTTCAAGAATTGAAATTAATGCAAGGGGGGAAATGGGCTACGAAAAGGCACCCAAAACGAAACAAAAACAACTCAAGGGGATAACCACTTATGTAAGCAGGTAGCAAGACATAACATATAGCAGTTCAATTAAATATAAATCTCTCTTCATTGGAAACCACTGTCCCCTGCCTCCTCAGTTTATGAACTTGGCAATCAACAAGACAAACAATTCAATCTTATACACGTCTACTGAGACGTATTCCCTATTGAGTTCAATGGGGCTTACTACAGGGTGAGTCTAAAACTGCAGCATTGTGCATTTATATTGGCCTAGTTCAGATGGCATGCTAAGCCAAATCTTGGCCTAGGGAGACCATGTAAAGCTGCAGGGCAGACTCCTGGTGAGAAGCTGATGCTAAGCTAAGCTGTGGCTTAGGGTGTGCGGTGCAAATAAACTTCTTGACTTCATGTATTTTCTCTTTACACACCCCACCCACCCCCAAACATGTCATGTGGGCGAGAATGAGGACCGTGTATCATAAAAGCCCACTCCACTGAAGATGTAGTTATGCATTACTCACTAGAAAATTAACTCATTTAAGCAAGCATGATAGTGATTTAGTGCTGACAATGTCCCAGGCACTGTGGACCTTAAGTCTGAACCTGAATTTGGGACATGCTCATTTTATTAAAGTAATTGACTGGAGAAATGCTGAACAATGAAATTGAGCTCACATAAAGCATCAATTATGCACAAGAAATGCACCTACTCCACCCATCTTCACTTCATTTCCAAAATCCCTTGTTTGAAAGCCTTGCCAATACACACCTTTTAAAGTTCTGTGTATTTCATAGCAAGTCCCACAGGGAATTACCACTGCCACGTACCTCTCCAAGTTGGAATCAAGGGCTAATATATATAACTTCTGATACCATACATATTCAAATGCAGCACTAGTTACTGAATAACTCATCAGTCATTTAGACAGCACTTTAAAATAAGCAAATACCTTTACAATTTTTACTTTGCTATCCCAACATCAACCCTGTGACCGATCACTATTACTGGGCAACTGAAACTAAGAGGACACTAGTTTTTATTAATACTACTACTACCAATAATATTGTTAGTAATAAAACTATTTACAGCATGGCTGACTAGTGAGCTATGAGATTTAGGCAAGAATGTAAGGAATGAGCTTTCTTTTGGAGAGAAAAAGAGTTGATGTTTTGAGGTGTCATTGTAGTAATTAAGGATGGAAGAGAAATTTGGTCTGGTTTGCTTTTAACTCATACTTCTCAACACAGCCAAACAGTGTTATCCTTTTGAACTCGCACTTCTCTGAATTTTTTGATGCTGTTCTCCAACCAAATGAAGTATATGGAAATGTTTACATTAGTGTGCATAAAATGCGTACATTAATTAAAACAACATATAAAAATACAAAAAATGCAATGTATTGGGAGAATTTGCTTGCAAAATATGCATCTCAAGGAGAAATTAACAAAAAACTTAATCCTGCTTCCCACACAAACTGATGAAAATTTGGTGAAGACTGAAAAAATGAGAAATGGAGAGCAACAGGTTCCTTTGTCCCCGATTGTAAGCTGCTTATTTACAAATAAATGTACAGGTATGGCAGGGAAACAGGAACAAGAACTCGCAAGCAGGCGGTGTTAGATCTACAGCAATATCTGCCCCAAAGCAACAGTAGTACCATAGAAAGCCAAAAGCTACTTCTTAACAGAAACATTTTTATAGGCTCTGCAACCTAGCTCTGAAACTAAAAGGAAGAGAAGAAAAAGAAATCTGTTACTTTCAGTTACTTGTCGCCCACACCCCACTGAGGCCAGGTGATGGAATTCTTTCGCCACCTAGCATCCCACAGGAGTGTATGAGATGACTGCCCAAATAGTCAAGGTGATCTGCTCCACTGACTGCCCATTAATTAGTGGCCAAGCAATGACAAAACACATGGGACAGAATAGTTGGACAGAATGGCTCGTAACAATCTAACTGGTTGTAATACTAACTGGATGGTGGCATGGCAGGGAGCTGCATAGAGAGGCTTGATGTTGCTCCTCCAAAAAGGTTTTATTTTCTATTTTTTAAAAAGCTTTTAATTGTAATACTGAGTAATCCATATCTATGGAAAATCCAAGATCAATGCAGAACATTGCAGAAAAAGAAGAGACTTCCCTTCTCACATTACCACACGCTGCTTTATCATAATAAACATACTCTTGCCTTCCCATGATTAGCTTGTTAACAGGGGTAATAATTAACTTATCTATAGCTTAGAGAGCTGACCGACACATTTGGAATAATCACATGGTACACATTATTGGGATGGTACTGTCAAACTGTTCTTAATAAAAACTAATATAATTTTGGTTATTAAGATGTTTGCCAACCTCAGGGATCTTTGTAATTCTCTAAATGCCTAAAACTGCAGAGACACTCTACTGGGTATAGGATATGGGGGTCAGAGAAAAGCAAACTCTTCTGATCTTTGGGATGGATAGAAGGAGTTGGGTGCTCGGTTTAACCTCAAAGAGAATGGAAAGGAATCAACTGGAAAACCCAGGGTGTATTGGTTCAGGATTCTGGGATCTAGTATTTACATGAGCATCCAGAGGTCTCTTCCTGCCTGGAGAGAGATGTAAGTTCAGATGAAAGTGGTGGAGTTGACTGCCAGGCAAAAGACGCAACTGTCCTACTCTGCAAGGCAGTTGTGCAAGGAAGGGGCTCTTCCAGAGTCTCCCTTTGTGCTACACCCCTCAATGGACCAGGTTGCTGCTTTGCAAAAAAATGGAAGCCCACATATACAGGGAAAAATTGCCCAGGAAATACTTTGTGTGTGAGGACAGTTCTGTATGCGGCACATATCACTGTGGGATTACAACTCCTGCCATTGCTTGGACAACCTGATCAGATGCTGCCTTGCAAATAATACAGATTTTTATTAACGTTTAAAATATGGACAGACTGGTTTAGTGATGTCCTCATGTTAGCTGAGTCCTACTAAAACAAATATGCTTAATTCAAAAATATTATAAGCTATGCTGTCCAACCTACAGAGCCAGTGGTGCTCACAAAAGCTGAAGAACCTCTGTCAGGAGAAATTATTCATCCCCCTGGGCCCCAACCCAAGAAATCCAAATGAGATTTTTACTACTCACTTCAATCTAACAATGAGCACATAGGCGCCGACTCCATGGGGCCTGAGGGGGCCCGAGCCCCCTCAAAAATTCGTTTGGGGGGGGGGCTCTGCCCCCCCAATAATTTAAGAAAATTATTAGTTATATTATGCTTTGTAAAATCACAAAATTATGTTGGTATTTTTTATTTTCCTTGTTTGACGATAGTTACCTTTTAAAATACATTCAGTAATGAGTTAAAACAAAGCCACTCCCGATCTAGAGAGGGGGTGGGGTTGCGGGCTCTCGACCCATCAACAATCTCGCGGGGCTGGCGTCAGCCCCGCGAGAAGCAGGGATTCCCCCTAGCTCATTAATATTCACCGCCCACGGCGGCAGCCAATCGGCTGCCGCAAAGGGCAGGCCCTCACAGGTTCACTTAAGGTCGGGGCAGCCCAGGGCTCGCCCCTTTCGTTCCCCCAGCAGCAGCGGTTTGGAGGTCTTGGGCCCCCCCAATATTTTTTATAAGTCGGTATGGGCCCCCGCCCCCCCAATATTTTTTATAAGTCGGCGCCCCTGAATGAGCAGGGGCTTTTCTCCAGAGTAAGAGGAATGATGACATAAGGATGAACACTAAAGTAAACTGGATTCATTTCAAATACACACACATACTCCATTTATCAAGTCTATCATGTTTAACAAAACTAATCCTCTCAAGTGTTGCAATATTTCTGAGGAACTTAAACAGTCATTCCAGCACAGTAGGAATTTCAAGTTTCCTGTATAGCATGCATGGTTTTTTTAAAGCATTAAAAAGGCAATCCGATATATGGCATCATTTCAGCCACAGCAGTTTACACTACTTTAAGCACACAGAATTTGCAGACGCAAGACCACTATCCCTATCTCTAGAATCCCAGCTAAAGGGAATTTCATGGCAAAGGATAACTCTATGAGCAGAAGTAATTTAAAGACCTTGCCAACTTGGAAGTTGAATAACTGGAGGTACCAAAGGTGGCTGAGCCAGACTGCAGCCTTGGGAGCACAGCTTAATTCAGTGGGATCCTTAAGAGGGTAGCAGTGGTGAACTCCCCCGGCCAAAAAGAAGCTGTACTCTGCCACCTGTTTGCCAATTAAAGCAAAATCAGCCAAGCAACCTATTTCTGTAAAGATGAGTAAATATCTGAATGTCTGAATAGTCTTCAGTCTTCACTTAAAAAACAACAACACTTATTGAGGTTTTCAATTAAGTACTGACAAAACAGATAATATAAGAAAACAAAAACATAAGCATGCATATGAACAGAAATCAAAATTAACATAACTTTTTTTTTTTTTTGCAGGTGGAAACATGGAGGAATACACATGTGCTACACCAGGGGTCAGCAACCTTTTTCAGCCATGGGCCAGTCCACCGTGCCTCAGACCATGTGGTGGGCCGGACTATATTTTTTGGGGGGGAAATGAACGAATTCCTATGCCCCACAAAAAACCCAGAAATGCATTTTAAATAAAAGGACACATTCTACTCATGTAAAAACACGCTAATTCCTGGACCATCCGTGGGCCAGATTGAGAAGGCAATTGGGCTGCATCCAGCCCCCAGGCCTTAGGTTGCCTACCCTTGCGCTACACGGTGCCTCAAAAGTGCCTCATCAAGCTACAATTCTCAAGAGTTCCCTGAGAAGGGAGGATAGATAGTTAAATGACTGGTAACTGTAGCTCTGTGAAGGGAATAAGGGGGTCTCCTTACAACTGTTATCACCCTTAACACTCTACATTCCCCTTGATTCATTGGGGAAAGCTATGGCTGTTCAAAGAGGAATGATACTGCTTTAAATATATACTGCAGTTAGGACCTTTGCATTGTGGCATAATGCCATTTGCTTAATTCAATACAACTGTGGAAATGTGAGCAAGCAGTGGCTGACAAGTTCTATAGATAATGATGAAAACTTTATAAAAAAATTCCTTCCAGTAGCACCTTAAAGACCAACTGAGTTAGTTCTAGGTATGAGCTTTCGTGTGCATGCACACTTCTTCAGATACACAACTTTGTAACTTTTTCCTAAAGATGAAAACTTTTTCCTAAAGATGAAAACTTTTTCCTAAAGATGAAAACTTTGTAACTTTTTCCTAAAGTGTGTCTGCTGTCCTGAGTTTTGAAGAGTCCCATTTAAGCTTCTTCTTTTTTTAAAAAAAATAAATACTTTAAAAAACAAAAAACAGGTTAAGTATAAATGGAAGCAGACAGACGGAGCACCTAACACATTCCCACCTCAGGCAGGAGCTCAGATTAAAGTTAATTATCTTATCTTCATCCTGGATCTTGATGCTTCACCATTTAATGCCCTAGGAATTAGGAGGTATCCAAACAAGACACATTAACAGATTCCATGGGTGTATGCCTTAATGTGCAACTCTACGTACAAAGCTACCAGCCACAAGCCCAGTAACCAAAACAGCATTTCTCAGTCCACACCTTCAAGCAGTTATACAAATGATGCAGAGCTTAGGCAGACAGAACACAGGCACAACAATGGAGACAGGTTTATCTTCTTCATCAGTGATGCAAAAACCCTTTGCAGTATGAAGGGCCTAACTGGCCACTTGCCAGGAGCCTCAAGCTTCACCCATTTTAAATATAAATTTAAAGATGCTCCTAATAAGCTCTAAATAGTTATTTCTTTATTGATAGATGGCAGCACTCCAAAAAAAGGAAGTAAACCAGAACTGCAACAGAAGGGGCATCACTGTCAACCTGGGAAGGTAGCCCATCTACGGAATAGAAAACTCAGATCCTAAACCTCCACTGCCTTGCAGGAGAAGAAAAGACTAAGGAGTAAACGCTACACAAATCCAGAGTGGATTCCCTATGATGGCTGGATGGCACCTTGTGCGCCTCTTTCCTTCCAGTTCCTGTAGCCAGGCTGGTGCCAAATGTATCCCTTCGCTTTCCTTTGGACCACATCAGCGAGGCAGAGAGTGGGGTTGTGTCATCTGGGCAGCCCAGGACCCCCACTCACACAGCCCAGGTGACTACAGTGCTGCTAATGCAGCAGTTTGACTTCACCCTTGGAGACGCACTCCACCGTCTCTCAATGCCATCAATATAAGAACGATAACGATATGCCAGTATTTTATTAATAATAACATTTTATTATTAATCCCCAACAAGTCTTAAAACAGGCATAGGCAAACCCGGCCCTCCAGATGTTTTGGGACTACAACTCCCATCATCCCTAGCTAACAGGACCAGTGGTCAGGGATGATGGGAATTGTAGTCCCAAAACATCTGGAGGGCCATATTTGCCTATGCCTGTCTTAAAAACAGAAAAATACATCATCTGCTTCCATGGGGGTGAGAGAGAACTTTTGCTTGGAAGGTTGCTGCTTAGTTTATACCACCAAGAATAGTGAGGAATGGATTTTTTTTATTACTGATATGGATAATGAACTCCTGCTTTGGAGCAATATAAGAACAATGTGTGGCTTGCAATGTTTTGACACACCCACCATGTTCCCCTCATCCTAACAAAAACTCTTTTCCCTTTGGGAAATCAGTGGAAGCCACCCAACAGTTTTCCTTTGGTGTCCTGCAGATATTCAGAATAGTTAAGCAGACCTATCCTATCCTACTGGTTTTAGATTTGATCAAGGAAAACCTTATATCTCAGCACAGGATTTCCCTTCCTCATTAACTAGACAGGCAAAGATCTATCTGGTTTAGCACCAGGGCTGGTGCAAGGCATTATGCCGCCTGAGGCAGACCGCATCCTGATGCCACTGCCTTCCCCTGCTTGGCAGAGAATCATGGTTTGGGGGCTGGGTTGGGAGCAGATTATGTGTCCCCATCTACCACCTGCAGAGTTGCCATGGAGATCCACAAGAGAAAGATGCTGCAGTGTGATGGAAGCACATATACCACTTATGGCACAAGTTCAAGAGGCCCAAGGTCAGTTGCTTTTGGCTTGGTTTCACCTAAAGCCAGACTCACTGCAACATGTGTTTTGAAACTCTGAAGTTCCTCAGGTGTAATAGCAACTGATCTGGTACAACAGATATTCTTGTAAGGGACTCAGGGTTTGAAGCCTTTACCTACTAGGCTGAAATCCAGTTCTTAAATTATGCATATATCTGCACTTGCGCAAAATTCAAATTCTGCACGCACACACATGCACTATGATGTTTACTTTTTTTTGGCTCAAACAACATTATCCAAGTTATTGTACATCATGTAGTAAATTCACAGAATGTCAGTCTATCTGCACACACACCCTGACCCAAATAATTAGTTCTGCAGTGTTGCCAAACTGTGTTGCCAAACTAGCCATGCTGTTCCTAGGCTATCCGGGTCATGTTGATAAAAAGGACCCAGAGCTACCTCCCAATAATTTTGCCCTAGCTAACTGCAGACAGTGCATTAGCATGATCCTTTTAACTGGCAATGCCAGGACTTGTACCTGGGACCTTCTATGTGTGCTCTATCACTAGGTTATGGCCCCTCCTTGAAACATACGTGAGTGTGCACACACACATGCCTCAAATTTTAATTCAGAAAAAAAGTATGCCTCAGCTATCGGGAGTTTGGAAAACACACTACAAGCTCATTTTGCTGTGGCCACTCCTTTCTAATGATCTGTCTGTTCTCATGTCTGGGACGTGAGTATTTCTGGCTAATTACATTGTTATTTTGCCTTTGCTACAGTGGGAGGGCTGTTTCTCACAATGCCTGTCTCTCAAAAATGGGATAGCATGTTCTGACAGACTTGGAGAACCCCAAGAGCTGAGCCCAGTCTGCAGCTCTTCTGGCCTTAGGTAGCGAGAGCCAGTGTGGTGTAGTGGTTAAGAGCGGTAGTCTCGTAATCTGGGGAACCGGGTTCGCGTCTCTGCTCCTCCACATGCAGCTGCTGGGTGACCTTGGGCCAGTCACACTTCTTTGAAGTCTCTCAGCCTCACTCACCTCACAGAGTGTTTGTTGTGGGGGAGGAAGGGAAAGGAGAATGTTAGCCGCTTTGAGACTCCTTAAAGGGAGTGAAAGGCGGGATATCAAATCCAAACTCTTCTTCTTCTCTTCTTCTAGCGGCCTGACAGCCACCACAGGTATCAGTCCCAGAAGAGTCCCCTTTCAATCCAGAGACAGGGACAGGGACAGGGACAGGGACAGAGAGAGAGAGAGAGAGAGAGAGTGTGCTACTGACTCATCGCCACAGAAACCATTCACTTTCCTTTGCCAGAGAAAAGAAGAGAAATGTCTTCTCTGCTCTGTCCTTGCTCTTACTGGCAATGGCTGCTTTGCTGGCAAACCCCAGCAAGAACACCTGTTGCTACCAGAGAAGAACAAGAAAGGAAAAACAAGTGGTGTGGCAATCACCTTGTTTGTTCCAGCAAGGGAGGGAAGGGGAGCCAAGAAGCTTCTGGGAGGGTGAAGTGGCAGTTCTGTTCTTACCTGTAATACACATCCTAGCAGGCTGCCTGAAAGGCAGATGTTCACTTGTAGTTGTTGGTACAAGAGTCCCCTACATGCTCTTTCTCTCTCATTAAAATAGGACTTAGGATGGTCATGCTCCTTACTTTACAGAGGACGGCCCTCTAACTGAAGGAGTCCTCTATCTGAATGTCAACTGTCCGGTCCAAGTCCAGTTTAAAGATAAGGAACCATAGGAAGGGAGAGCAGGAGGGGCCTTGAAGTTGCCCATCAACAGTTAGTGCCTGGATAGCAAACAGGCACCCAACTCACCTGGTCAGAGCCTTCCCCAATATGATGAGATGCATTCTATTTCTGTGTAAATTAGTATAGTATTTCTTTCTAAAATGTGCATCTGTACCTTTAAAGTATCTAAAACATTTTATCTAAAACAGAGTCCTTTGTTTTGGTCATGTGTAAGTGACCACCCAATAAGAAATGTGTTAGCTGGTCCAATGAAGAAAAGCTATATTTAAGTTGCCACATAACTATGGCAAAACCAAGGCAGTGGGCATGGCAACACTCGCTTTATTTCACTCTGAGAACCGACAAGTAACAGGAGGGGTGGAGAACACCGACTTGTGTAATGCACAGATTAAAAAGCGGGGTCAGTTGGGTCAACTCTGACTCACTGAAGACGCCTCTTGGAAATGCAATGATGTGTCCATCGTTGTCTTCCCAGGGGTTTTCCCAAGTAAGGTAGAATGCGCAGTCAACCCCCAAGCACCCTGCTATCAGCTTGCCTCATGTTTACACCAAACCAACAGGTGTGCCGAAATATCTGGTCAGCATCATCCAGGGGAAGCACCTGTGCACATATTGCCAGCTCTTTCTGGATGGCCTCCAAGAGGGAAGGACCCAACGCACACCAAGCTGCCACATGTTGCACAGGGTGATGGTGCCAGGTGCTGCTAACGTTTTCTGATATGTATTCTGAATGTGAACCATCTCTTTCTGCCTTTGCACTGCTCACCATGTTTTTTAATGATGAAAGTCAGATTGGCAGTTACATATACAAATTATATTATCAATATATATTTTTTCTACCTAAGGAAGGGATTTAGGAAGGGCTCACGTGCTATTTGTTTAATTTTAAATTATGCCACGGTACAGGAGAGTGACCAATATGACCACTGGGGTGTGTCTTTTTTGGAAAGGAAACAGAGAATCTCTCTCTCTCTTCTACCCCACCTTTCTGTGCCACTGAGAAGACTGCAAATTTCATTGGGCACTTGGAGAGCGCCAAAGGGTCAGGCTGTAGCTATTTTTGCTGCTCCAGCTAATTATGTAGCGAACGGCTTTGAATAAAATTAGACTGAGATTTTTATAGTTAAGGTATGTTAATCTAGTAAGGGGGATCCGTACATAGAAACTGGCTTTTGCACACAGATTGGCATCCTGGATGTGGTCCAACGTGTTCAAATAGTAATCGCGTGGGACACAGCAAGAAAAACACACACACACACACACACACATCTCATCCAGTACCGTAGGCGGTGTTGCACTGTCAAACAGCTGATAGACACATCACCTTTAACAACACCAACTTTTTATTGGGCGACGGAGGAAGTGATTCTAGCCTCACCCATCCCCTACCCAACTAGTGATCAAGGTTGTCAGAAATGACAGCGCAAACCATCTGTTTGGCTAAGGAGCTGAGCATATAAGCCCTCTGGCAGAGCTATGGTTTTTCTTGCTGCATTGTTATCCGAACCCGCAAGTGATGTTAACACTGTTTTTAAGTATACAGTAAGACACTGTTTAAGAGTGCCACAAAATGATTCAACAAATGAATATACTGATTGATGCTGCTACACAACTGCTGGAACAAGAGAGCCTTTAGCAGGCTTTTTAAAAAATAATAATAATAAAGTTCAGATTCTACTTTCCTGCCTCAAATTCCATTCCCTTTCTGACAGTCCAGCACACAAAACAAAAACAAAACCCCTTCCTATTTGGCAAGTTCTTGAAAGGCTGGCGAAGAGCAGAAAAAGGCTTCACTTGTATTACAGCTTAAGAGTTTTGTCCTTTCCAAAGGCAAACAAGGGTTGATTTACAAAGCCATCTGAAAACATATTTAATCAAATATATTTCCAATAGAATACTTTCCATTACGTATTTTTAGCTATATCATCAATCACGTTAGATGAAAAAGAAAATATAATGCTTTTCTTTTTTAAGGTAAGAAAAGCCTCTGAGAGGCAACGAGTGCCTTTCAGGATATGGTGATTTGACATGTTACCATGGGTGTGTCCTCCTACAAAATCTTCTGTTTATGTGAAAAACAAGGGCAAAAGTAAAAGCAAACGAACTTCTTTTTTTAAAAAAATTGTATGAATCAACCCTAAACCAGCAGGAATGGAAGAAAAGAAAATATGACCATTTGTGTGTTGCTAAATTATTTGCATAGGCTGAAAACTCTGCTGTATAATAATGTTGAACCACTTAATCTGGCTCACCAACATTCTTTGCAGGTAAAGTAATTTTCATATAAAAAGGTGTTTCTAGCTGTCTCTGCATCATCATTACTTTGCTGGTACAAATGATTATACATTGCCACAAGCAAGGGAGGTAGACAGGCCAGAATTATTAGAGCTATCTGTACCATCTGTGGTTATTTTATTCTGGTTATTTTTTTTAAAAGGAAAGGATTTCCATTTTCATAGAAGACACTAGATTAAAAAAAAAAAAAGACCTGGCCAAACCACTTTAAATTCTCCATCCTGTTTATCAAACATGCTCTTTCAGAAACAGAGCTTCATCTTAACTGAGATTGCCCAACTGCATGGAAATAAGGGAAGGTTTACAAAGACACCAGGAGGGAACAGAGTCTTCCCAAACCACTTTTGTGTTATATGGAATGGTTACAATCCATTCAGGTTGGTTACAACCAAATCCCGTAGAAATAAATGGAATTAAAGAAAGCTGTGACTAACCAAGCAATCCTATGCATATTTACTTCCGAGTAAATCCAATTGAACTCAGTGGGTTTACACCTGAGCAAACATGCATAACACTGGCTGCATGTGCAATTCCATGGCTCTCAACAGGTCTTTGACAAAAATTGCCTCTTCCCACAGCAATTAGCCTTAGGGGAAAAGCTCTGACTGCCACCTGTGGGAGGTTTTTTGTTTATCTGAGGTGGGAATGACTCAACTTTCCTTCCTCACATGCTGCAGTCTTGTTTAAAATTGGGGTCCCAGGAGTGGTTTCTAATCACACAGTGCGTGTAATAGACCAAAGACCAACTTTTGCTAATTGTGCCAAATGAGTAAATGTATCACCACTCTAGATTCAGGTAGGTAGCCGTGTTGGTCTGACACAGTCGAAATAAAAAAAAATTGTTTAGTAGCACCTTAGGACCAACTAAGTTTGTTCTAAGGGACGTGGGCAGCACTGTGGTCTAAACCACTGAGCCTGCGGCTTGCCGATCGGAATGTCGGCGGTTTGAATCCCCGCGAAGGGGTGAGCTCCCGTTGCTTGGTCCCAGCTCCTGCCCACCTAGCAGTCTGAAAGCACATCAAAGTGCAAGTAGATAAATAGGTACCGCTCTGGAGGGAAGGTAAATGGTATTTCCGTGCGCTGCTCTGGTTTCGCCAGAAGCGGCTTAGTCACAGGACCTGTGGTCCTGCTGGCCACAGGACCTGGAAAAACTGCCTGCAGACAAAATGTCGGCTCCCTCGGTCAGTAAAGCGAGATGAGCGCCGCAACCCAGAGTCGTTTGCGACTGGACTTAACTGTCAGGGGTCCTTTACCGTTACCTTTTAAGTTTGTTCTGGGTATAAGCTTTCATGTGCATGCACACGTCTTCAGATACCACTAACACTCTCATTTGATATACAGTAGAAATCCCGGTGAGACCATATCAGCTACACTGAAACAGGAATTTTAAAATGAGTTAGGATTGTAGGCTGGCAGTCAACAAGCATGATGTCAAAGACAAGCCTGTCAGGCAGCAGAAGTGAAGGACGCTCGTTGTACAAGAATGTGTAGGGTGTGAGGCCTAATAAATCATTATATAGCACACACATCAACAAGTTATGTTAACATCTTTTAATTTACATATCCGCCATACAATTAATAGTGAAGAAAGAAAGTATGACATGATACATGATACTGAATCACTTTGGGCCAAGAGCCAATTCACAGGACTAAATTGGCAGGTTGAAGGTGAGGACTGAATGGAGGGGTGAAATTAAGTAAACAACTACCCCGCTCCCACCAGTATTGATATTCAGTATTCACAGGATCATCTTCAAATATTCACCAGCAATTCCAATATTATCTGACATTTAACTATATTTGATTTTAGTATTTGGTGATTGTCAGTTGACAGAAATTGACAATTTATATACAATCTCCCTAGATGTCTCAAGCTGATCACTGAGGTCATCACGGGAAGTACCATTAGTGCTCCCTCTTCCATAGACCAGACACACAGCTCATGCCTATGAAGAGTTGGGTCTTCAGTATAGGAGGCTCAGTTCTACAGAACTCCCTGCCATTAGAAAGCAGGCAGGCACCGTCTGGCTAAATTTCAGAGGCCAGGTTAAAATGGTTTTATTTCAGGAGGGCTTTGCACTAGCAATGCTATTGTAAAAGTTTCTATTTTCTTATGTTTTAAACTATTATTTTAATTTTATTATATCGTGTGCTTTGTGCTTTATGGAAGCTACTTTGAGATGTCTTAGTGAAAAGAAAGCTATACATTCCTTAAACAAACAAACAAACAAACATACATACATACATACATACATACATGTTAAGATATTTGACAGTTACCAAACATTTGCAGGTCATGGTCTAGGTCTATATCTGATGCCTGTCAAAACAAACGAAGAAATGCCAACAAATTTAAGACTGCATTCCTACACACACTAACCTGAGAATAAGTCTTACTGAACTCAAGATTGCACTATAAAACATTTTAATTTTGAAGTGTATTTAAAATTGACTTGGACATTTTTTTACTGAAAAAGAGAGAGAAGGGTTTCCAAAAAATGTTGAAGCAAAATTTCATTTTCAAAATGCAATTCAATTCGACATTCAAAATTTGATTTCCGCTCCTGTTTAATTGAGTCCATGGAGATTTTGGTATTTGGTGAAATGGTTTTAATGACTGCAAACCCATACAGCCAGTTTGCCACTTCATCCAATTTCCTGTAATGCAACAATAAGCTTTGCAGCGGCACAGTATACAGGAACTGTGCAATGAGTCAATCATAAAGCCATGCAGTGACTCAGACTACATCCCAAGTCTAGGAATCATGTATGAAGTTACTTTTTATTAGGAAAGCACTGTTTACTCCCAGGTCCACATGCTGACATCGTCAAAATCTATTTAACATTCTAAATGATATCAGTACTAGCACCACATCATGGCTTACTTTCATGGATGCTATTAGCAACCATGACTAGCCCATGGGTAGGCAAACTAAGGCCACGGGCTTGGATCTGGCCCAATCGCCTTCTAAATCCAGCCTGCAGATGGTCCGGGAATCACTGTGTTTTTACATGAGTAGAATGTGCCCTTTTATTTAAAATGCATCTCTGGGTTATTTGTGGGGCATAGGAATTCGTTCATTTCCCCCCACAAAATATAGTCCAGCCCCCCACAAGGTCTGAGGGACAGTGGACTGGCCCCCTGCTGAAAAAGTTTGCTGACCCCTGTATAGCCAGTCAACCTTGTTGACTGTTGGGAAACTGTGATGTATTGATGACTTCAGCCAGACTAGGAACAGCAAACTAAAGATATGTCTTCGCCAGATCTGTGAGACGAGTAAGCCTTGCCTGGATTATAAAATGAGCACAATGCTTCTAAGAATGAGAACTCTTAGTCCAACATATAGGTGATGGTTGAAACTCAGTCCACAGAAACTGAAGAAGAAGGTTAGAAAGTATCAAGGTTAGCTATTGAGGTGAGTGTGGGAGGCTCAAGGAACCTCAGGAGCAGACTAGGGAAAAGACAGGCAGCAGAGTTTGAGCAGACAGTGAAAAGAGTTGGCGTCCTTGAGCTAACAGAAGGACTTTATATTCAGTGGATGCCTCTGTTAATGGAAGCAGAGGGAAGACAGTTCCCTCTTCCTTCTACAGCCATTAGTGATCCCTTCCGAAATCAGCTCCAGAGAGTTGGGGGGGGGGGAGGGTCTTCAGAACTAGGTGGAAGGTGGTGTGAGAGGCTGCATGGGGAGATTTTCAAAAATGGAATGCGTACCCCTCCTATTAATAGAGGGATTCCCTAGATCAGAAACGCCTCTGTGGGCACAGGGGCTCCAGTCAGATTCCATCCCTAGTCTGTACTTGCAGATTGTAACGCAGACACGAGAATCTTCATGAGCTAATTATGCCTATGTGGTGGAAAGACCCAGACAGACAACAATACAGAAAACAAAACAGAAAAGCTTGAGAGCAATCACTGTTTCGTTGTGTATCTGAAAGGTTCAGGGAATTTCCGAACTGGAAAAGTCTCTAGTTCAGATAGCCAGAGAACCTTTTTCAAAGACCGAACATGACTGTCTACCTGAAAGATGCATACTGAATATGGGCAAGCCAGTGTTTTCAGCCAGTGATATTCAAATGTCAAGGGTTTTTACTGTGCCAAAAATAGATGCAGTTATCTAGAAGAAAACCTCACAGTATGGCACTGTATTGTGACAATCTGAGGTAATTTATAAGTGTCCACAAACCAAAGTGAGTGTTTGCAATGCATTGTGGCAAACATTTGCCTCTGGTACGACCTAACCATAACGATGTATGTGGTTCAACAGAATTCAGAACCCTCACAGTTCCAAGAATACAAAATGAATCACACGGCACAAAGCTTAAGCTCTCAGGGAGAACACCTGAATTGCCCCCAGGGCTAGATCTCAACAAGGTGATAAGCCTCCAGCTGGGGAGCACTTCAGAATGCAGGTGGAGGCTCATAGGAACGAATGCTTCTGTGTACAGAAATAAAAGCCATCGCACATAGAAAAAGTTTCCTTAGATAGCAGCATTCTAGCTTAGCTTTCTTTCTGACACGGTAGCTATCTATGTGTAGGTATACAGTTGTACCTTGGTTTTCTAACAACTTAGTTCTCGAACGTTTTGGCTCCCGAACGCCACAAACTCGGAAGTGACTGTTCCAGTTTACAAACTGTTTTTGGAAGCCGAAAATCTGACGGGGCTTCTGCAGCTTCCGATTGGCTGCAGGAGCTTCCTGCAGCCAATCAGAAGCCGTGCTTTGGTTTCTGAATGTTTTGGAAGTCGAATGGACTTCTGGAATGGATTCCGTTCGACTTCGACAGTATGGGATTGTGTGTGAGCATGTGTGAAAGCTCCACCTGCAGTTTGAAATCGTGGTGAGAACTACACCTCAGCTCTCAAGAATTGCAAGAGACTCTGCGTTCTAATTCAGTATGGAACATGCAGCATGTTTTGAAAGGTACCAGGCCTACAGTTAAGAGAGAAAATGTGGTGAGTCACGGCAAATAATGAGAATGAATCAGTGATGCTTGTCATGAAATGATCTCTCAGAGAACTTCTGTAGGAAAGGAGTACCAAAGTCTGGGAGCAGCCAGTTCTAGTAATTGTTAAAGTTTATCTGAAAAGAAATCTCCTGCTGAATCAGTGGCGTAGCGTGGGGGGTGCAGGGGGGGCCGGCCGCACCGGGCGCAACATCTGGGGTTAGGGCAAATCCACGGGTTAGGGGGCGCAAATCCACGGGTTAGGGGGCGCAAATTACTTGCCTTGCCCCGGGTGCTGACAACCCACGCTACGCCACTGTGCTGAATCATAGCATTCTCTGTTATCATAGAAATGTAGAAAAGGAAGAGACCCTGAGGGTCATCTAGTCCAACCCCCGCAATGTAGGAATCTCAACTAAAGCATCTATGACTGATAGTCATCCAACCTCTGCTTAAAAGCCTCCAGTGAAGAAGAGTCCACAACATCCTGAGGGAGTCTGTTCCACTGTTAAACAGCTCTCACTATTCTTCCTGGTGTTTACTCAGAATTTCCTTTCTTGTTTCTTGACTCCATTGGTTCAGATCCCACCCGCCAGAACAGGAGAAAACAAGCTAGTTCCATCTTCCATGTGACAGTCCTTTAGATCAGGCTTCCTCAACCTCTGCCCTCCAGATGTTTTGAGACTACAATTCTCATCATCCCTGACCACTGGTCCTGCTAGCTAGGGATCATGGGAGTTGTAGGCAAAAAGCATATGGAGGGCTGAGTTTGAGGAAGCCTGCTTTAGATATTTGAAGATGGCTATCTTATCTCCTCTCAGTCTCCTCATGGTTCTGTTTCTGGCTATTTGGGCTAATCAAGTTGTCTTCTGATATTTTAGGCTGCAATCCCATACCCACATACCTAGGAATAAGTCTCATTTAATTCAGTGGGACTGATCTCTGAGTAAATTTGCACAGGATAGCACTGTTCATGTCATGGTTTTGGACACTGACAACCTTGGCTGAAGGTGCTGAAACCTCTCTGCGTGTTGACTATCTAGAAATACAGCTACATGATAAGCAGTGAATCTATGGATTATGGCTCAAGAATATTTTTTTAAAGAGTTCTATACAAAAATGACAGATTAAGGAAGAGGATCTGCTACGATAGCAGAGCCAGAGGTCCAAATGTTGTGACATGACATGTCTGTATGCTTTCAGTGCATTTGAAAGTGCAGCACAAGATTAATAAAGGCCCAAAGTGACAAAATCAAACCAAAATGTGCCCTTACAAGTGGTGTTGTGCCCTGTAAGTTTAGGTGCAGCAGTGTTAATTTATTTGTGGCAAAGTAAGCCGGCCCCTGTCCCTGGGATTCAAGTGGCACACTGATGTGAATTTGAAAAAATATGTAATTTTGTGTTTTCATATTGTAAACTACCCTAAAATCCTTGTAAAATCCTTGGATGAAGGACAGTATATAAATTTAACTAACTAACTCCAGAATACAGAGGTACCTTGGGTTAAGTACTTAATTCATTCCGGAGGTCCGTACTTAACCTGAAACTGTTCTTAACCTGAAGCACCACTTTAGCTAATGGGGCCTCCTGCTGCTGCCGCACGATTTCTGTTCTCATCCTGAAGCAAAGTTCTTAACCTGAAGCACTATTTCCGGGTTAGCGGAGTATGTAACCTGAAGTGTATGTAACCTGAAGCGTATGTAACCCGAGGTACCACTGTAGATAAAGCAACGTGCCATTTTACCTGCTGCGCTGTCATGCCTCCTCTCCAGAGGAGGCATGGCAGGGTGCTGTTTAGGAAGGAGGAAGCTATTACTAAGTCATATGGCATCATGTAGTGGACCTGCAATAACCAATGGGACTGGTCAGTTGGACTGGTCTGAAAGTTGCCATTTGGCATTTGGGAGACTGCTTGTATGTGCAGTAATCTTCAATTGCAATAATAAATCTTCATCCTCATGACAATGAAACTTGGCACTTCACAGTTCTAAGACTTAGGTCAGGTCACCCCTAAGTTCACAAGACATGGAAGAAGGTGGGACGGAGGGACCAAAGAGCTATTGCACACCTGGGTTCTTAATCCCTGAATTTGGGGCATAGGATCACATCCACTCCTGGGTAATGCCATGAAAGTGTCAACCTACAACTTATCTTTCATTTTCATATATAATTAAACTATTCTATATTATTTTAAAGATAGTTTTCCAAAGTTTCACTATTTGGTCACAGCTTTTCAAAATGGTGTTTTGTTTGTGAGTAAAACAACTACAAGTATGACATACAAGATGAATCAGAATTTCTTTTTCTTTTCTAAACTTAGTTCAAGAACTATCCAAAGAAATAGACAATAGATTAATGACTCTTTATTATAGTGATAGTTTTGCTTTCTTGTTTGGGTAAATGGAGAAATTTTATTTCAAGGATAAAATCAGATAAGCTTAGGACAATAAAACATATTATTTATTATTTTATTATAATTATATCCCACCTTTCCTCCAAGAAGCTCAAGGTGGCATATCCCTCCCCATTTTACACATACAACAACCCTGTGAGGTTGAGAAGTGAGTTTCATGGCTGGGTGGTCTTTGAACCCTAGTCTTCCAGCAGCTAGTCTGACACTCTAACTCAGGCTTAGGCAAACTCGGCCCTCCAGATGTTTTGAGACTACAATTCCCATCATCCCTTACCACTGGGTCCTGCTAGCTAAGGATCATGGGAGTTGTAGGCCAAAAACATCTGGAGGGCTGAGTTTGAGGAAGCCCGCTCTAACCACTACACTACATGGGATGGTTGAGTGTTATGTTGGTCACAACATATCCCCACCTTTTAACAAATGAAAAGAAAAATCTGTACATTTTAACCTTATTCTCTTATTTGAGCTTGTTAGCATAAAGAAAATGAAATGAGATGTAACCTGAAATATTTTGTGTGACCAATGTAACACTACAATGCTCAGAGTAGACCCAATGAAATCAACCAATATGACTAAGGGTTCTATTTATTTCTACTCTGAGTAGAACTTAACTGAATACAATCTAGTATCTCCATACCAACCCAGTTTGCAACAGCCGAAAGACAGAAACAGCTATATTTCATCAGTTGATTGAGATAGCTTACTAATGAGGCATAAACATATAAACATCATATCCACTCCTATCAAATTAATTTCTTCTAAAGGTTTTGTTGTGTAAACTTGCTTGAGAGGAGATATGGCAACACTCTAGGTAGCATGGTGTATTACTGCATCTAGCCTGGAGCAGCGCACCACTTGAATCTCAGCAGGCTTGATCTTTTGGGATTGACAGGTGTAGAGCCCCACTTCACTACAAGTAAATTTGCTTAAGGCATGTGACAATATGATACTTGATGTAGAGTTCTGCTGCATGGGACAGCACCATTTGAAATGGGACAACTTCATCTTGCAGATACATAATTTCCTGAAGACTCTCCTCTAGTCAGAACTAGGTTGAAGGATCAGGTTCATTCTAAGAAAATTGTTTCTAGCCTCCTAGCTGTCAAGGTTATTACT